>NW_017207400.1:0-4436 GCF_001704415.2 Capra hircus | reverse complement strand
AGAGGGTCCTTCACACCCTTGCTGCAACTCAAGAAGTTCCCTGACATTCCCCGTCTCCACTCGAGAGTAAGCACGAGAGTCCCGCCACATCCAGAGGAGCCCCGTTTCCGTCTCCTAGCTAGAGTGGAAGGATCCTTTCCCTGCGTGGTCGGGAAAGAATTCCCGGCGTTCCGTCGCATCTCAAGTGGAGGCGCACTCCACAGGAAAGGCGAGAGGAACTCCAGGGTTGTGCCACATTCCCAGAGTCCCCAGATGTCTCAGTCCATTCCAGGGAAACCTGTTTTCCCTGCACTGCCTCGACTTTCAAGCCGAGGATCGACTCACACCATGGTGGCACGTGGGACAGCCCTGTGGGAAAGCCTCGTGGGAAAGCCTCGTGGGCCTCGAGGGAAAGCCCCTGATCCCTTGATCCACGCGAAGGGAAGCGTGACACTGCTGCTACAGCTCGGGAGGAAAGCGCACGTGCATGCCCCCACTCGAGATTAGGGACTGACTCCCCTGGGAGACTCCAGAAGTAACCCAAGATCCATGTCAGCACTGGAGAGGAAACCTCAGGTTCCGGCAATGACTCCACACAAGGTTTTAGGCCCCAGCATCACCGGGAGAGAATCCCGAGAAGTCCCCGAGCAACTCGCATGGGGACTGGCCTTTCCGAGGCCACCAGAGCGGGTCCTGAGGTCCCCATCGTAAGTCGAGAACACCTGCCGCAACTCGAGAAAATCCAGGAGGTTCTCCCCTCCAGGCGAGATGAGGCCCATTTCCGCTGAGGCGTCTCGAGGCTAATCACACCTAAACTCTGGAACTTCCAAAGGGTCCTTCACACCCTTGCTGCAACGCAAGAAGTTCTGCAACATTCCCGACTCCACTCGAGAGGAAGCACGACAGTCCCGCCCCACATCCAAAGGAGCCCCGTTTCTGCCTCCTAGCTCGAGAGGAGGGATCCTCTCCCTGCGTGGTCGGGAAAGATTTCCCGGCATTCCCGTCGCATCTCAAAGAGGAGGCGCTCTCCACAGGAAAGGCGAGAGGAACTCCAGGGTCGTCCCACCATTCCCAGAGTCCCCCAGATGTCTCAGTCCATTCCAAGGAAACCTGTTTTCCCTGCACTGCCTCGACTTTCAAGCCGAGGATCGACTCACATCAGGTGGCACGTGGGACAGACCTGTGGGAAAGCCTCGTGGGAAAGCCTCGGGGAAAGCCTCGAGGACAAGCCACAGATCCCTTGATCCACTCGAAGGGACACGTGACACTGCTGCTACAGCTGGGGATGAAAGCGCACGTGCATGCCCCCACTCGAGACGAGGACTGACTCACTGGGTAGACTCCAGAAGTACCCCAAGATCCATGTCAGCACTGGAGAGAATCCTCAGGTTCCGGCATTGACTCCACAAAGGTCATAGGCCCCAGCATCGACGGGAGAGGAAACCAGAGAGGCCCCCGAGAGGCCCCGTGCAACTCGCAAGTGGACTGGCCTTTCCTGAGGCCCCCAGAGCGGGTCCCTGAGGTCCCCGTCGTAAGTCGAGAGCACCTGCCGCAACTCGAGAAAATCCAGGAGGTTCTCCCCTCCAGGCGAGATGAGGCCCATTTCCGCAGAGGCGTCTCGAGGCTAATCACACCTAACCTCTGGAACTTCCAACGGGTCCCTTCACACCCTTGCTGCAACTCAAGAAGTTCCCCGACATACCCGTCTCCACTCGAGAGGAAGCACGAGAGTCCCGCCCACATCCAGAGGAGCCCCTTTTCCTCCTCCTAGCTCGAGAGGTGGGATCCTTTCCCTTAGAGCTCGAAAAGAATTCCCGGCATTCCTGTCGCTTCTCAAGGGAGTTGCTCTCCACAGGAAAGGCGAGAGCAACTCGAGGGTCGTGCCACCATTCCCAGAGTCCCCCAGATGCCTCAGTCCATTCCAGGGAAACCTGTTTTCCTGCACTGCCTCGACTTTCAAGCCGAGGTCGACTCACACCACGGTGGCACGTGGACAGCCCTGTGGGAAAGCCTCGTGGAAAGCCTCGAGAAAAAGCCACAGATCCCTTGATCCACGCGAAGGGAAGCGGGACACTGCTGCTACAGCTCGGGAGGAAAGTGCACGTGCATCGACCCACTCGAGACGAGGACTGACTCCACTGGGGAGACTCCAAGAAGTACCCAAGATCCATGTCAGCACTGGAGAAGCATCCTCAGGTTCCGGCACCTACTCAACACAAGGTCCTAGGCCCCGACATCGACGGGAGAGGAATCCCGAGAGGCCCCCGAGCAACTCGCTTGGGGACTGGCCTTTCCTGAGGCCACCAGAGCGGGTTCCTGAGGTCCCCATCGTAAGTCGAGAGCACCAGCCGCAACTCGAGAAAATCCAGGAAGTTCTCCCCTCCAGGCGAGATGAGGCCCATTTCTGCTGAGGCAAATAGGGGGTAATCACACAAAACTCTGGAACTTCCAAAGGGTCCTTTAACCCTTGCTGCAACTCAAGAAGTTCCCCGACATACCCGTCTCCACTCAAGAGGAACACGAGAGTCCCGCCCACTTCCAGAGTGGCCCCGTTTCCGCCCGCTAGCTCGAGAGGAGGGATCCTTTCCCTGCGTGGTAGGGAAAGAATTCCTAGCGTTCCCGTCACATCTCAAGAGGAGGTGCTCTCCACAGGAAAGGCGAAAGGAACTCCAGGATCAGGCCCATTCCAGGAGTCCCCCAGATTTCTCAGTTCATTCCAGGCAAACCTGTTTTCCCTGCACTGCCTCGACTTTCAAGCCCAATGTCAACTCACACTACGGTGGCACGGGGGACAGCCTTGTGGGGAAGCCTCGTGGGAAAGCCTTGTAGGAAAGCCTCGAGGGAAAGCCACAGATCCCTTGATCCACGCGAAGGGAAGCATGACACTGCTGCTACAGCTCGGGAGAAAAAGTGCAAGTGCATGCCCCCAAGACGAGGACTGACTCCCATGGGGAGACTCCAGAAGTACCCCAGATCCATGTCGCACTGGAGAGGAATCCTCAGGTTCCGGCACCGACTCCACACAATGTCTGAGGCCGCCGGCTTCGATGGGAGAGGAATCCGAGTGGCCCCGAGCAACTCGAATGGGGACTGGCCTTTCCTGAGGCCACCAGAGCGGGTCCCTGAGGTCCCGTAGTAATTCGAGAGCACCTGCCGCATCTCGAGAAAATCCAGGAGGTTCTCCCCTCCAGGCGAGATGAGGCCCATTTCTGATGAGGCGTCTCGAGGCTAATCACACCTAACCCCTGGAACTTCGAAAGGGTCCTTCACACCCTTGCTGCAACTCAAGAAGTACCCCAACATACCCGTCTCCACTCGAGAGGAAGCACGAGAGTCCCGTCCACATCCAGAGGAGCCCCGTTTGCGCCTCCTAACTCGAGAGGAGGGATCCTTTCCCTGCGTGGTCGGGAAAGAATTCCCGGTGTTCCTGTCGGATCTCATGTGGAGGCTCTCTCCACAGGAAAAGGCGAGAGGAACTCCAGGGTCGTGCCACCATTCCCAGAGTCCCCCAGATGTCTCAGTCCATTCCTGGGAAAACTGTTTTCCCTGCACTGGCCTCGACTTTCAAGCCGAGGATCCACTCACACAACGGTGGCACGTGGGACAGCCCTGTGGGAAAGCCTCATGGGAAAGCCTCCTGGGAAAGCCTCGAGGGAAAAGCCACAGATCCCTTGATCCACGCGAAAGGGAAGCGTGACACTGCTGCTACAGCTCGGGAGGAAATCGCACGTGCATGCCCTCACTCGAGGTGAGGACTGACTCCCCTGGGGAGACACCAGAAGTACCCAAGTTCCATGTCAGCACTGGAGAGGAATCCTCAGGTTCCGGGACCGACTCCACACAAGATCTTAGGCCCGGCATCACCGGGAGAGCAATCCCAATAGGCCCCCGAACAACTCGCAAGGGGACTGGCCTTTCCTGAGGCCACCAGAGCGGGGCCGTGAGGTCCCTGTCGTAAGTCGAGAGCAACTGCCGCAACTCGAGGAAATGCAGGAGGTTCTCCCTCCAGGCGAGATGAGGCCCATTTCCGCTGAGGCGTCTGAGGCTAATCACATCTAACATCTGGAATTTCCAAAGGGTCCTTCACACTCTTGCTGCAACTCAAGAAGTTCCGCCGACATACCCGTCTAAACTCGAGAGGAAGCACGAGAGTCCCGCCCACATCCAGAGGAGACCTGTTTCCCCCTCCGAGCTCGAGAAGGAGGGATCCTTTCCTGCGAGGGGGAAAGAATTCCGGTTCCGTTGCATCTCAAGAGGAGGTGCTCTCCACAGGAAAGGCGAGAGGAACTCCAGGGTCGTGCCACCATTTCCAGAGTCCCCAGATGTCTCAGTCCATTCCAGGAAACCAGTTTTTCCCACACTGCCTCGAATTTGAAGCCGAGGATCGACTCACACCACGGTGGCACGTGGGACAGCCCTGTGGGAAAAGCCTCGGGAAGCCTCGTGGGAAAGCCTCG
>NW_017207399.1:0-4436 GCF_001704415.2 Capra hircus | reverse complement strand
CACGTTGAACAGCCCTGTGGGAAAGCCTCGTGGGAAAGCCTCGTGGAAAGCTCGGGAAAGCCACAGATCCCTTGATCCACGCGAAGGGAAAACCTGACTGCTGCTTCAGCTCGTGAGGAAATCGCACATGCATGCCCTCACTCCAGACGAGGTCTGACTCCCCTGGGGACTCCAGAAGTACCCAAGATCCAAGTCAGCACTGGACAGGAATCCTCAGGTTCCGGCATCAACTCCACACAAGGTCTAAGGCCCCGGCCATTGACGGGAGATGAATCCGAGAGGCCCCCGAGAAACTCACATGGGGATTGGCCTTTCTTGAAGCCACCAGAGGCGGGTCCCTGAGGTCCCCATCGTAAGTCGAGAGCACGTGCCGCAACTCGAGAAAATCCAGGTGGGTTTCCCCTCCAGGCGAGATGAGGCCCATTTCCCCTGAGGCGTCGTCTGGAGGCTAATCACGCCTAACATCAGGAACTTCCAAAGGGTCCTTCACAACCTTGCTGCAACTCAAGAAGTTCCCCGACATACCGTCTCCACTCGAGAGGAAGCACGAGAGTTCCGCCCACATCCAGAGAGGAGCCCCGTTTCCGCCTCCTTGCTCGAGAAGAGGGATCCTTTCCCTGCGTGGTCGCGAAAGAATTCGGGCGTTTCCGTCGAATCTCAAGAGGAGGTGCTCTCTACAGGAAAGGTGAGAGGAACTCCAGGTTCTGCCACCATTCACAGAGTCCCCCAGATGTCTCAGTCCATTCCAGGGAAAACTCTTCTCCCTGCACTCGTGGGAAAGCCTCGAGGGAAAGCCACAGATCCCTTGATCCACGCGAAGGGAAGCGTGATACTGCTGCTACAGCACGGGAGGAAAGCGCACGTGCATGCCCCTACTCGAGACGAGAACTGACTCCCCTGGGGAGACTCCAGAAATACCCCAAGATGCATGTCAGCCCTGGAGAGGAATCCTCATGTTCCGGCCCCGACTCCACACAAGGTCTTAGACCCTGGCATCGACGGTAGAGGAATAGCGACAGGACCTCTAGCAACTCGCATGGGACTGGCCTTTCCTGAGGTCACCAGCGCGGGTCCATGAGGTCCCCGTCTTAAGTCGAGAGCACCTGCCGCAACTCGGTAAAATCCAGGAGGTTCTCCCCTGCAGGTGAGATGAGGCCCGTTTCCACTGAGGTGTCTCGAGGCTAATCACACGTGAACTCTGGAACTTCTAAAGAGTCTTTCACAGTCATGCAGCAACTCAAGAAGTTCCCCGACATACCCGTCTCCACTCAAGTGGAAGCACGAGGGTCCCGGCCACATCCAGAGGAGCTCCGTTTCCGGCTCGTAGCTCGAGATGAGGGATCATTTCCCTACTTGGTCGGGAAAGAATTCCCGGCATTCCCATCGCATCTCAAGAGGAGGCGCTCTCCAAACGAAAGGGGAGAGGAACTGCAGGGTCGTGCCACCATTCCAAGACTCCCCCAGATGTCTCAGTCCATTCCACAGGAACCTGTTTTCCCTGCACTGCCTCGGCTTTCACGCCGGATTGACTCACACCACCCTGACACGTGGGACAGACCTGTGGGAGAGTCTCGGGGAAAGACTCGAGGGAAAGTCACAGATCCCTTGGTCCACGCAAGCAGAAGCGTGACACTGCTGCTACAGCATGGGAGGAAAGGGCACGCTCATGCCCCCACTCGAGACGAGCCTGAATCCACTGGGGAGACTCCAGAGGTACCCCAAGATCCATGTCAGCACTGGAAAGGAATCCTCATGTTCCGGCACCGACTGCACACAAGGTCTTAGGCCCCGACATCGACGGAGAGGAATCCCGAGAGGCCCACGAGCAACTCGCATGGGGACTGGCCTTTCCTCAGGCCAACAAAGCGGTCCTTGAGGTCCAGGTCGTAAGTTAAGAGCGCCTGCCGCAACTCGAGAAAATCCAGGAGGTTCTCCCCTCCAGGTGAGATGAGGCCCATTTCCGCTGAGACGTATCGAGGCTAATCACACCTAACCTCTCGAACTTCTAAAGAGTCCTTCACACCCTTGCTTCAACTCAAGAAGTTCCCCGACATAACCGTCTGCACTTGAGAGGAAGCACAAGAATCCCGCCCACATCCAGTGGAGCCCTTTTTCTGCCTCCTAGCTCGAGAGGAGGGATCCTTTCCCTGCGTGTTCGGTCAAGAATTTCCGGCGTTCCCGTCGCATCTCAAGAGGAGGCGCTCTCCACACTAAAGACGAGAGGAACTCCAGGGTCGTGCCACCATTCCCTGAGTCCCCCATGTGTCTCAGTCCATTACAGGGAAAACTGTTTTCCTGCACTGCCTCGACTTTCAAGCCGAGATCGACTCACACCACTGTAGCACGTGGGACAGCCCTGTGGAAAAGCCTCGTGGGAAAGCCTCGAGGGAAAGCCCGAGGGAAAGCCAGAGATCCCTTGATCCACGCGAAAGGAAGCGTGACACTGCTGCTACAGCTCGAAGGAAAGCGCACGTGCATGGCCCCACTCGAGACGGGACTTATTCCCTGGGAGACTCCAGAAGTACCCCAAGAACCATGTCAGCACTGGAGAGAAATCCTCAGGTTAAGGCACCGACTCCACACAAGGTCTTAGGCCCCGCCATCGATGGAGAGGAATTTCGAAAGGCCCCTGAGCAAATCGCATGGGTACTGGCCTTTCCTGAGGCCACCAGAGCGCGTCCCTGAGGTCCCCGTCCTAAGTCGAGAGCACCTTGCCGCAACTCGAGAAAATCCAGGAGGTTCTCCCCTCCAGGTGAGATGAGGCCCATTTCCGCTGAGACGTCTCGAGACTAATCACACCTAAACTCTGGAACTTCAAAAGGGTCCTTCACACCCTTGCTGCAAGTCAAGAAGTTCCCCGACATACCCGTCTCCACTCGAGAGGAAGCACGAGAGCCCAGCCACATTCAGATGAGCCGTGTTTCCGCCTCGTAGCTCGAGAGGAGGGATCTTTCCCTGCGTGTCCGGAAAGAATTCCCGGCGTTCCCGTCGCATCTCAAGAGGAGGGGCTCTAAACAGTAAAGGTGAGAGGAACTCCAGGTCGTGCCACCATTCCCAGAGTCCCCCGGATGTCTCAGTCAATTCCAGGGAAACCTGTTTTCCCTGCACTGCCTCGACTTTCAATCCGAGATAGAGTCACACCACGGTGGCACGTGGGACAGCTTTGGGAAAGCCTCGAGGAAAGCCTCGTGGGAAAGCCTCGAGGGAAAGCCTCGTGGGAAAGCCTCGAGGGAAAGCCACAGATCCCTTGATCCACGTGAAGGGAAGCCTGACACTGCTGATAACAGATTGGGAGGTAAGCGACGTGCATGCCCCAACTCGAGACGAGGACTGACTCCCAGGGGAATCTCCAGAAGTACCTCAAGATCCATGTCAGCACTGGAGAGGAATCCTCAGGTTCCGGCACTGACTCCACACAAGGTCTTCGCCCGGGCATCGACGGGAGAGGAATCCCGAGAGACCACCGAGCATCTCGCATGGGGATGGCCTTTCCTGAGGCCACCAGAGCGGGTTCCTGAGGTCCCCGTCGTAAGTTGAGAGCACCTGCCGCAACTGGAGAAAATCCAGGAGGTTCTCCCCTCCAGGCGAGATGAGGCCCATTTCCGCTGAGGCGTCTCGAGGCTAATCACACCTAACCTCTGGAACTTCCTATGGGTCCTTCACACCTTGCTGTAACTCAAGAAGTTCCCCCACATACCCGTCTCCACTCGAGAGAAGCACGAGAGTCCCGCCCACATCCAGAGGAGCCCCGTTTCCGCCTCCTAGCTCGAGAGTAGGGATCCTTTCTCTGCGTGTTCGGGAAAGATTCCCAGCGTTCCCAACGCATCTCAAGAGGAGGCACTCTCCACAGGAAAGGTGCGAGGAACTCCAGGGTCGTGCCACCATTCCCAGAGTCCCCAGATGTCTCAGTCCATTCCAGGGAAATCTGTTTTCCCTGCACTGCCCTCGACTTTCAAGCCGAGGATCGACTCACACCACGGTGGCACGTGTGACAGCCCTGTGGGAAAGCCTCGTGGGAAAGCCTGGAGGGAAAGCCACAGATCCCTTGATCCACGAAAGGGAAGCGTGACACTGCTGCTACAGATCGAGAGGAAATCGCACGTGAATGCCCCAATTCAGCCGAGGACTGACTCCCCTGGGAGACTCCAGAATTACCCCAAATCCATGTCAGCACTGGAGAGGAATCCTCAGGTTCCGGCAGCGATTCCACAAAGGTCTTAGGCCCCGGCATCGACGGGAGAGGAATCCCGAGAGACCCCGAGCTACTCCATGGGGATTGGCCTTTCCTGAGGCCACCATAGCGGGTTCCTGAGGTCTCCGTCATATGTTGAGAGCACCTGCCACACTCGAGAAAATCCAGAGGTTTTCCCCTCCAGGCGAGATGAGGCCCATTTCCGCTGAGGCGTCTCGAGGCTAATCACACTAACCTAACTGCA
>NW_017207398.1:0-4441 GCF_001704415.2 Capra hircus | reverse complement strand
GGATCCTTTCCCTGCGTGGTCGGGAAAGATCTCCCCGAGTTCCCGTCGCATCTCAAGAGGAGGTGCTCTCCACAGGAAAGGTGAGAGGAACTCCAGGGTCGTGCCACCATTCCCAGAGTCCTCCAGATGTCTCAGTCCATTCCAGGGAAGCCTGTGTTCCCTGCCACTGCCTCGACTTTCAAGCGACGATCGACTCACACCACGGTGGCACGTGGAGCAGCCCTGTGGGAAAGCTTCGTATGAAAGCCTCGTGGGAAAGCTCGAGGGAAAGCCCCTGATCCCCTGATCTTCGCGAAGGGAAGCGTGACACTGCTGCTACAGCACGGGAGGAAAGCGCACGTGCATGCCCCCCACTCGAGACAAGGACTGACTCCCCTGGTGAGACTCCAGAAGTACCCCAAGATGCATGTCAGCCACTGGAGAGGAATACTCAGGATCCGACACCGACTCCACACAAGGTCTGAGGCCCTGGCATCGACGGGAAAGGAATCCAGAGAGGCCCCACAGCAACTCTCATGGGGACTGGCCTTTCTTGAGGCCACCAGAGCGGGTCCCTGAGGTCCCTGTCGTAAGTCGAGAGCACCTGCCGCAACTCGAGAAAATCCAGGAGGTTCTCCCCTCCAGCCCAGATGAGGGCCATTTCCGCTGCGGCGTCTCGAGGCTAATCACACCTAACCTCTGGAACTTCCTAAGGGTCCTTCACACCCTTGCTGCAACTCAAGAAGTTCCCCGACATACCCGTCTTCACTCGAGAGGAAGCACGAGAGTCCCGCCCACATCCAGAGGAGCCCCTTGTCGCCTCCTTGCTCGAGAGGAGGGATCCCTTTCCCTGCCTGGTAGGGAAAGAATTCCTGGCGTTCCCGTCGCATCTCTGAGGAGGCGCTCTCCACAGGAAAGCGAGAGGAACTCCAGGGTCGTGCCACCATTCCCAGATCCCCCAGATTCTCTCAGTCAATTCCAGGGAAACCTGTTTTCCCGGCACTGCCTCGACTTTCAAGCCGAGGATCGACTCACACCATCGTGGCACGTGGAGCAGCCCTGTGGGAAAGCCTCGTGGGAAAGCCTCGTTGGAAAGCCTCGAGGAAAGCCCTGATCCCTTGATCTTCGCGAATGGAAGCGTGACACTGCTGCTACAGCTCGGGAGGAAAGCGCACGTGCATGCCCCGACTCGAGACGAGGACTGACTCCCCTGGGGGACTCCAGAAGTACCCCAAGATCCATGTCAGTACTGGATAGAAATCCTCAGGTCCGGCACCGTCTCCACACAAGATCTTAGGCCATGGCATCGACGGGAGAGAAATCCCGAGAGGCCCCGAGCAATTCGCGTGGGGACTGGCCTTTCCTGAGGCCACCAGAGCGGGTCACTGAGGTCCCCGTCGTAAGTCGAGAGCACCTGCCGCAACTCGAGACAATCCAGGAGGTTCTCCCCTCCAGGCGAGATGAGGCCCATTTCCGCTGAGGCGTCTCGAGGATAATCACACCTAACCTCTGGAACTTCCGAAGGGTCATTCACACCCTTGCTGCAACTCAAGAAGTTCCCAGACATACCCGGCTCCAATTGAGAGGAAGCACGAGAGTTCCCCCCACATCCAAAAGGAGCCCCATTTCCGCCTCCAAGCTCGAGGAGGGATCCTTTCCCATCGTGGTCGGGAATGAATTCCCCGCGTTCCTGTCGCAACTCAAGAAGAGGCACTCTCCACAGGAAAGGCGAGAGGAACTCCAGGGTCGTGCCACCATTCCCATAGTCCCCCAGATGTCCCAGTCCATTCCAGGGAAACCTGTTTTCCCTGCACTGCCTCGACTTTCAAGCGAGGATCGACTCACACCACGGTGGCACGTGGGACAGCCTTGTGGGATAGTCTCGTGGGAGAGCCTCGTGGGAAAGCCTCGAGGGAAAGCCACACATCCCTAGATCCACGCAAAGGGAAGCGTGACACTGCTGCTACTGCTCGGGGGGAAAGGGCACGTGCATGCCCCCACTCGAGACGAGGACTGACTCCCCTGGGGAGACTCCAGAAGTACCCCAAGATCCATGTCAGCACTGGAGAGGAATCCTCAGGATCCGACACCGACTCCACACAGGGTCTTAGGCCCTGGCATCGACGGGAAAGGGTTCCCGAGAGGCCCCACATCAACTCTCATGGGGACTGGCCTTTCGTGAGGCCACCAGAGCGGTCCCTGAGGTCCCCATCGTAAGTCGAGAGCACCTGCCGCAACTCGAGAAAATCCAGGAGGTTCTCCCCTCCAGGCGAGATGAGGCCCATTTCCGCTGAGGCGTCTCGAGGCTAATCACATCGAATATCTGCAACTTTCAAAGGGTCCTTCACACCCTTGCTGCAACTCAAGAAGTTCCCCGACATACCGGTCTCCACTCGAGAGGAAGCACGAGAGTCCGCCCACATCCAGAGGAGCCCGTTTTCCGCCTCCTTGCTCGAGAGAAGGTATCCTTTCCCTGTGTGGTCGGGAAAGAATTCCCGGCATTCCCGTCGCATCTCAAAAGGAGGCGCTCTCCACATGAAAGGCGAGAGGAACTCCAGGGTAGTTCCACCATTCCCGAGTCCCCCAGGTATATCAGTCCATTCCAGGGAAACCTGTTTTCCCTGCACTGCCTCGACTTTCAAGCGCAACGATCGACTCACACCACGTTGGCACGTGGGACTGCCCTGTGGGAAAGCCTCGTGGGAAAGCCTCAAGCGAAAGCCACAGATCCCTTGATCCACGCCTATGAATGCATGACACTGCTGGTACAGCTCGGGAGGAATGCGCACGTGCATGCCCCCACTCGAGACGAGGACTGACTCCCCTGGGGAGACTCCAGAAGTACCCCAACATCCATGTCAGCACTGGAGAGGAATCTTCAGTTTCCGGCACCGACTCCACACAAGCTCTTAGGTCCCGGCATCGACGGGAGAGGAATCCCGAGAGGCTCCCGAGCAACGTGCATGGGGACTGGCCTTTCCTTAGGCCACCAGAGCGGGTCCTGGAGGTCCTCGTCGTAAGTCGAGAGCACCTGCCGCAACTCGAGAAAATCCAGGAGGTTCTCCCCTCCAGGCGAAATGAGACCCATTTCCACTGCGGTGTCTCTAGGCTAATCACATCTAACATTTGGAACTTCAAAAGGGTCCGTCACACCCTTGCTGCAACTCAAGAAGTTCCCCGACATAACCGTCTCCACTCGAGAGGAAGCACGAGAGTCCCGCCAATATCCAGAGGAGCCCTGTTTCCGCCTCCTAGATCGAAGGGATCCTTTCCCTGCGTGGTCGGGAAAGAATTCCCTGGGTTCCCGTCTCATCTCAAGAGGAGGCGCTCTCCACAGGAAAGGCGAGAGGAACTCCAGGGTCGTGCCACCATTCCCAGAGTCCCCCAGATGTCTCAGTCCATTCCAGGGAAACCTGTTTTCCCTGCACTGCCTCGACTTTCAAGCCGAGGATCGACTCACACCACGGTGGCACGAGGGACAGCCCTGTGGGAAAGCCTCCTGGGCAAGCCTCGAGGGAAAGCCAGAGATCTGTGGATCCACGCAAAGGGAAGCGTGACACTGCTGCTACAGCTCGAGAGGAAATCGCACCTGCATGCCCCAATTCGAGAGGAGGACTGACTCCCCTGGGGAGACTCCAGAAGTACCCCAAATCCATGTCAGCACTGGAGAGGAATCCTCAGGTTCTGGCACCGACTCCACACAAGGTCTTAGGTCCCGGCATCGACGGGAGAGGAATACCGAGAGGCACCCGAACAACTCGCATGGTGACTGGCCTTTCCTGAGGCCACCAGAGCGGGTCCCATAGGTCCCCGTTGTAAGTCGAGACCACCTGCCGCAACTCGAGAAAATCCAGGAGGTTCTCCCCTCCAGGCCAGATGAGGCCCATTTCCGCTGAGGCGTCTAGAGGCTAATCACACCTAACCTCTGGAACTTCCAAAGGGTCCTTCACACCCTTGCTGCAACTCAAGAAGTTCCCCGACTTACCCGTCTCCACTCGAGAGAAGCACGAGAGTCCGCCCACATCCAGAGGAGCCCCGTTCCGCCTTCCTAGCTCGAGAGGAGGGATCCTTTCCCTGCCCTGCATAAACCCCGGCGTTCCTCGCATCCCAGAGGCGCTCCACAGGAAAGGCGAGAGGAACTCCAGGGTCGTGCCACCATTCCAGAGTCCCCAGATGTCTCAGTCCATTCCAGGATACCTGTTTTCCTGCACTGCCTCGACTTTCAAGCCGAAGATCGACTCACACCACGGTGGCTCGTGGGACATCCCTGTGGGAAAGCCTTGTGGGAAACCTCGTGGGAAAGCCTCGAGGGAAAGCCACAGATCCCTTTATCCAAGGGAAGGGAAGCGTGACACTGCTGCTACAGCTCGGAGGAAAGCCGCAAGTGCAAAGCCCCCCCCAATCGAGACGAGGACTGACTCCCCTGGGAGACTCCAGCAATACTCCAAGATCCATGTCAGCA
>NW_017207397.1:0-4441 GCF_001704415.2 Capra hircus | reverse complement strand
ATGCCCCCACTCGAGACGAGGACTACTCCCTGGGGAGACTCCAGATGTACCCCCAAGATCCATGTCAGCACTGGAGAGGAATCCTCAGGTTCCGGCACAACTTCACACAAGATCTTAGGCTCCGTCATCGACGTAGAGGAATCCGAGAGGCCCCCGAGCAACTCGCAAGGGGACTGGCCTTTCCTGAGGCCACCAGAGCGGGTCCTGAGGTCCCCGTCGTACGTCAAGAGCACCTGCCGCAACTCGAGGAAATCCAGGAGGTTTCTCCCTCCAGGCGAGATGAGGCCCATTTCCCCTGAGGCGTATCGAGGCTAATCACACCTAACCTCTGGAACTTCCAAAGGGTCCTTCACACCCTTGCTGCAACTCAAGAAGTTCCCCAACATACCCGTCTCCACTCGAGAGGAAGCACGAGAGTCCCGCCCACATCCAGAGGAGCCCCGTTTGCGACTCCTAGCTCGAGAGGAGGGATCCTTTCCCTGCGTGTCGGGAAAGAATTCCCGGCGTTCCCATCGCATCTCAAGAGTAGGCGCTCTCCACAGGAAAGGCGAGAGGAACTCCAGGGTCGTGCCACATTCCCAGAGTCCCCCAGATGTCTCAGTCCATTCCAGGGAAACCTGTTTTCCCTGCACTGCCTTGACTTTCAAGCCGAGGATCGACTCCCACCACGGTGGCACTTGGGACAGCCCTATGCGAAAGCCTCGTGGGAAAGCCTCGTGGGAAAGCCTCGAGGGAAAGCCACAGATCCCTTGATCCACACGAAGGGAAGCGTGACACCGCTGCTGCAGCTCGGGAGGAAAGCGCACGTGCATGCCCCCACTCGAGATGAGGACTGACTCCCCTGGGGAGACTCCCAGAAGTACCCCAAGGTCCATGTCAGTACTGGAGAGGAAACCTCAGGTTTCAGCACCGACTCCACACAAGGTGTTAGGCCCCGGCATCGACGGGAGAGGAATCTCGAGAGGCCCCCGAGCAACTCGCATGGGGACTGGGCCTTTCCTGAGGCCACCAGAGAGGGTCCATGAGGTCCCCGTCGTAAGTCGAGAGCACCTGCCGCAACTCGAGAAAATCCAGGAGGTTCTCCCCTCCAGGCGAGATGAGGCACATTTACGCTGAGGCTTCTCGAGGCTAATCACACCTAACCTCTGGAACTTCCAAAGGGTCCTTCACACCCTTGCTGCAACTCATGAAGTTCCCCGACATAACCCGTCTCCACTCGAGAGGAAGCACGAGAGTCCCGCCCACATCCAAAGGAGCCCCGTTTTCCGCCTGATAGTTCCAGAGGAGGGATCGTTTCCCTGCGTGGTCGTGGAAAGAATTCCCGGCGTTCCGGCGCATCTCAAGAGGAGGCGCTCTCCACAGAAAAGGCAAGAGGAAACTCGAGGGTCGTGCCACCATTCCCAGAGTCCGCCAGAAAATTCCTTGTCGGGAATTTTATTGCCCTTCCGCGTAAACCTAGCTATTCAGCCTTTTTCCTCCAGTTAATCTTCTAACTACCCTATAATTTCTTAATCTCATCTTACATTAATAAATACACAAGACTTTCCACATCAACGCCGTACATCCGTCGAATTCTCTGGATCCAGCGGTGCTGGACCCCAGCACACTGAGATATCTGGGGGACTCTTGGAATGATGGCAGGACACTGGAGTTTCTCTCGCCTTTCTTGTGGAGAGCGCCTCCTCATGAGATGCGACGGGAACACCGGGAATTCTTTCCGGAACATACAGGGAAAGGATACCTGACTCCACTCGAGAGGAAGCAGAGAGTCGGCGCCACATCCTGGATTGGGCGCCTCGTCTTCCTGCTCGACGTGGGGTCAGGTATCCTTTCCCTGTATGTTCCGGAAAGAATTCCCGGTGTTCCCGTCGCATCTCATGAGGAGGCGCTCTCCACAAGAAAGGCGAGAGAAACTCCAGTGTCCTGCCATCATTCCAAGAGTCCCCCAGATATCTCAGTGTGCTGGGGTCCAGCACCGCTGGATCCAGAGAATTCGACGGATGTACGGCGTTGATGTGGAAAGTCTTGTGTATTTATTAATGTAAGATGAGATTAAGAAATTATAGGGTAGTTAGAAGATTAACTGGAGGAAAAAGGCTGAATAGCTAGGTTTACGCGGAAGGGCAATAAAATTCCCGACAAGGAATTTTCTGGCGGACTCTGGGAATGGTGGCACGACCCTCGAGTTTCCTCTTGCCCTTTTCTGTGGAGAGCGCCTCCTCTTGAGATGCGCCGGAACGCCGGGAATTCTTTCACGACCACGCAGGGAAACGATCCCTCCTCTGGAACTATCAGGCGGAAACGGGGCTCCTTTGGATGTGGGCGGGACTCTCGTGCTTCCTCTCGAGTGGAGACGGGTATGTCGGGGGAACTTCATGAGTTGCAGCAAGGGTGTGAAGGACCCTTTTGGAAGTTCCAGAGGTTAGGTGTGATTAGCCTCGAGAAGCCTCAGCGTAAATGTGCCTCATCTCGCCTGGAGGGGAGAACCTCCTGGATTTTCTCGAGTTGCGGCAGGTGCTCTCGACTTACGACGGGGACCTCATGGACCCTCTCTGGTGGCCTCAGGAAAGGCCAGTCCCCATGCGAGTTGCTCGGGGGCCTCTCGAGATTCCCTCTCCCGTCGATGCCGGGGCCTAACACCTTGTGTGGAGTCGGTGCTGAAACCTGAGGTTTCCTCTCCAGTACTGACATGGACCTTGGGGTACTTCTGGAGTCTCCCCAGGGGAGTCAGTCCTCATCTCGGAGTGGGGGCATGCACGTGCGCTTTCCTCCCGAGCTGCAGCAGCGGTGTCACGCTTCCCTTCGTGTGGATCAAGGGATCTGTGGCTTTCCCTCGAGGCTTTTCCCACGAGGCTTTCCCACGAGGCTTTCGCATAGGCTGTCCCAAGTGCCACCGTGGTGGGAGTCGATCCTCGGCTTGAAAGTCAAGGCAGTGCAGGGAAAACAGGTTTCCCTGGAATGGACTGAGACATCTGGGGGGACTCTGGGAATGTGGCACGACCCTGGAGTTCCTCTCGCCTTTCCTGTGGAGAGCGCCTACTCTTGAGATGCGATGGAACGCGGGAATTCTTTCCCGAACACGCAGGGAAAGGATCCCTCCTCTCGAGCTAGGAGTCGCAAACGGGGCTCCTCTGGATGTGGGCGGGACTCTCGTGCTTCCTCTCGAGTGAGACGGGTAATGTCTGGGAACTCTTGAGTTGCCAACAAGGGTGTGAAGGACCCTTTGGAAGTTCCAGAGGTTAGGTGTGATTAGCCTTGAGACGCCTCAGCGGAAATGGGCCTCATCTCTCCTGGAGGGGAGAACCTCCTGGATTTTCTCGATTTGCGGCAGGTGCTCCCGACTTAGGTCGGGGACCTCAGAGACCCCACTCTGGTGGCCTCAGGAAAGGCCAGTCCCCATGCGAGTTGCTCGGGGGCCTCTCGGAATTCCTCTCCCGTCGATGCCGGTCCTCAGACCTTGTGTGGAGTGGGTGTTGGAACCTGAGGATCCCTCTCCAGTGCTGACATGGATCTTGGGGTACATCTGGAGTCTCCCCAGGGAGAAGTCCTCGTCTCGAGTGGGGCATGCACGTGTGCTTTCCTCCCGAGCAGCAGCAGCAGTGTCACGCATCCCTTCGTGTGGATCAAGGGATCTGTTGCTTTCCCTCGAGGCTTTCCCACGAGCTTTCCCAGGAGGCTTCGCACAGGGCTGTCCACGGGCCACCGTGGTGTGAGTCGATCCTCGGCTTGAAAGTCGAGGCAGTGCAGGGAAAACAGGTTTCCCTGGAATGGACTGAGACATCTGGGGACTCTGGGAATGGTGGCCGACCCTGGAGTTCTTCTCGCCTTTCCTGTGGAAACATCTCTCTTGAGATGCGACGGGAATCCGGGAATTCTTTCCGACCACGCAGGGAAAGATCCCTCCTCTCTAGCTAGGAGGCGGAAACGGGCTCCTCTGGATGTGGGCGGACTCTCGTGCTTCCTCTCGAGTGGAGACGGGTATGTCGGGGAAATTCTTGAGTTGCAGCAAGGGTGTGAAGGACCCTTTGGAAGTTCCAGAGTTTAGGTGTGATTAGCCTCGAGACGCCTCAGTGGAAATGGGCCTCATCTCGCCTGAAGGGAGAACCTCCTGGATTTTCTCGAGTTGCGACAGGTGCTCTCGACTTACGAAGGGGACCTCAGGGACCCGCTCTGGTGGCCTCAGGAAAGGCCAGTCCCCATGCGAGTTGCTCGGGGCCTCTCGGGATTCCTCTCCCGTCGATGCCGGTGCGTAAGATTTTGTGTGGAGTCGGTGCCAACCTGAGGATTCCTCTCCATTGCTGACATGGATCTTGGTTATTCTGGAGTCCCCAGGGAATTCAGTACTCGTCGAGTGGGGGCAATGCACGTGTGCCTTCCTCCCGAGCTGTAGCAGCAGTGTCATGCTTTCCATGGAGTGGATCAAGGGATCTGTGGCTTTCCC
>NW_017207396.1:0-4442 GCF_001704415.2 Capra hircus | reverse complement strand
GCGGGCTCTCGTGCTTCCTCTCGAGTGGAGACGGATTGTCGGAAACTTCTTGAGTTGCAGCAAGGGTGTGAAGGACCCTTTGGAAGTTCTGATGTTAGGTGTGATTAGCTACAGACGCCTCAGGGGAATGGGCCTCATCTCGCCGTGAGGGGAAACCCTCCTGGATTTTCTCGAGTTGCGGCACGTGCTCTCGATTTACGATGGGGACCTCAGGGACCCGCTCTGGTGGTTCAAAAAAGGCCAGTCCCCATGGCGAGTTTCTCAGGGGCCTCACGGGATTCATCTCCCGTCAATGCGGGGCCTTAGACCTTGTGTGGAGTTGATGCGGAACCTGAGGATTCCTGTCCATGCTGACATGGATCTTGGCGTACTTCTGGAGTCTCCCCAGGGAGTCAGACCTCGTCTCGAGTGGGGGGCATGCATATGCGAATTCCTCACGATCTGAAGGCAGCAGTGTCAGGTTTCCCCTTCGCTGGTGATCAAGGGATATGTGGCTTTCCCTCGAGGCTTTCCCACGAGGCTTTCCCACAGGGCTGTCCACATGCCACCGTGGTGTGAGTCTATGCTCGGCTTGAAGTCGAGCAGTGCAGGGAAAACAGGTTTTCCCTGGAATTGACTGAGACATCTTGGGGACTCTGAAAATGGTGGCACGACCTGGAGCTCCTCTCGCCTTTCCTGTAGAGGCACCTCCTCTTGAGATTCGAAGGGAACGCGCGGAATTCTTCTCGACCCCCCGCCACATCCAGAGGAGCCCCGTTTCCGCCTCCTAGCTCGAGGGAGGGATCCTTTCCCTGCATGGTCGGAAAGAATTCCTGGCCTTCCCGTCGCATCTCAAGAGGGAGGTGCTCTCCACAGAAAGGCGAGAGGAACTCCAGGGTCGTGCCACCATTCCCAGAGTCCCCCAGATGTCTCAGTCCATTCCAGGAAAACCAGTTTTCCCTGCAGTGCCTCGACTTTCAAGCCGAGGATCGACTCACACCACAGTGGCATTGGACAGCCCTGTGGGAAAGCCTCGTGGGAAAGCCTCCTGGAAAACCCTCGAGGGAAAGCCCCTGATCCCTTGATCCACACGAAGGAAGCGTGACACTGCTGCTACAGATCGGGAGAAAGAGCACGTGCATGCCCCCACTCAGACGAGGACTGATTCCACTGGGGAGACTCCAGAAGTACCCCAGATCCATGTCACCTCTGGAGAGGAATCTTCAGGTTCAGGCACCGGCTCCACACAAGTTCTTAGGCCCCTGCATCGAAGGGAGAGGAATCCCGAGAGGCCCCCGAGCAACTCGCATGGGACTGGCCTTTCCTGAGGCCACCAGAGCGGGTCCCTGTGGCTTTCTCACGAGCTTTCCCACGAGGCTTTCCCACAGGGCTGTCCCACGTGCCACCGTGTGTGTGTCGATGTCGATCCTCGGCTTGAAAGTCGAGGCAGTGCAGGAAAACAGGTTTCCTGGAATGGACTGAGACATCTTAGAGACTCTGGGAATGGTGGCACGACCCTGGAGTTCCTCTCGCCTTTCCTGTGGAGAGCGCCTCCTCTTGAGATGCGATGGGAACGCCGGAATTCTTTCCGACCACGAAAGGAAATGATCCCTCCTCTCGAGCTAGGAGGCGGAAACGGGGCTCTTCTGGATGTGGGCGGGACTCTCGTGCTTCCTCTTGAGTAGAGACGGGTATGTGGGGAAATTCTTGGTTGCAGCAAGGCTGTGAAGGACCCTTTGGAAGTTCCAAAGGTTAGGTGTGATTAGCCTCGAGTCGCCTCAGCGGAAATGGGCCTCATCTCGCCTGGAGGGGACAACCTCCTGGATTTTCTTGACTTGCGGCAGGTGCTCTCGACTTACGACGGGGACCACAGGGACCCCTCTGGTGGCCTCAGAAAGGCCAGTCCCCCATGCGAGTTGCTCGGAGCCTTTCGGGATTTCTCTCCGTGGATGCAGGGGCCTAAGACCTTGTGTGGAGTCGGTGCCGGAACCTGAGGATTCCTCTTCAGTGCTGAATGGATCTTGGGGTATTCTGGAGTCTGCCCAGGGAGTCAGTCCTCGTCTCGAGGGGGCATGCTCGTGCGCTTTCCTCCCGAGTTGTAGCAGCACTGTCACGCTTCCTCGCGTGGATCAAGGGATCTGTGGCTTTCCCTCGAAGCCTTCCACGAGGCTTTCCCACGAGGCTTTCCCACAGGGCTGTCCCACGTGCCACCGTGGTGTGAGTCGATCCTCGGCTTGAACGTCCAGGCAGTGCAGGGAAAACTGGTTTCCTGGAATGGACTGAGACTTCCAGGGGACTCTGGGAATGGTGGCACGACCCCGAGTTCTCTCGCCTTTCCTGTGGAGAGCGCCCCCTCTTTAGCTGCTATGGCAAGTCCGGGAATTCATTCCCGACCACGCAGGAAAGGATCCCTCCTCTCGAGCTATGAGGCGGAAACGGGGCTCCTCTGGATGGGCGGGGCTCTCGTGCTTCCTCTCGAGTGGAGACGGGTATGTCGGCAAACTTCTTGAGTTGCAGCAAGGGTTGAAGGACCCTTTGGAAGTTCCTGATGTTAGGTGTGATTAGCCTACAGACGCCTCAGGGGAACTGGGCCTCATCTCGCCTGGAGGGAAACCCTTCTGGATTTTTCTCGAGTTGCGCACGTGCTCTCGATTTACGATGGGGACCTCAGGGACCCGCTCTGGTGGCTTCAAAAAAGGCCAGTCCCCATGCGAGTTTCTCAGGGCCTCACGGGATTCATCTCCCGTCAATGCGGGGCCTTAGACCTTGTGTGGAGTTGAAGCCGGAACCTGAGGATTCCTGTCCAGTGCTGACATGGATCTTGGGTACTTCTGGAGTCTCCCCAGGGGAGTCAGACCTCGTCTCGAGTGGGGGCATGCATATGCGAATTCCTCACGATCTGAAGCAGCAGTGTCAGGTTTCCCTTCGCGTGGATCAAGGGATATGTGGCTTTCCCTCGAGGCTTTCCCATGAGGCTTCCCACAGGGCTGTCCCACATGCCACCGTGGTGTGAGTCTATGCTCGGCTTGAAATTCGAGGCAGTGCAGGGAAAACAGGTTTCCCTGGAATTGACTGAGACATCTTGGGGACTCTGGGAATGGTGGCACGACCCTGGAGCTCCTCTCGCCTTTCCTGTAGAGAGCACCTCTTGAGATTCGAAGGGAACGCGCGGAATTCTTTCTCGACCACGCAGGGAAAGGATGCCTCTACTCGAGCTAGGAGTCGGAAACGGGGCTCCTCTGGATGGGGACTCTCGTGCTTCCTCTCGAGTGGAGACGGGTATGTCGGGGAACTTCTTGAGTTGAAGCAAGGTGTGAAGGACCCTTTGGAAGTTCCAGATGTTAGTGTGATAAGCCTCGAGACGCCTCAGTGGAAATCGGCCTCATCTCGCCTGGAGGGGAGACCCTCCTGGATATTCTCGAGTTGCGGCAGGTGCTCTCGACTTACGACGGGGACCTCTGGGACCCGCTCTGGTGGCTTCAAGAAAGGCCAGTCCCCATGTGAGTTGCTCGTGCCTCTCGGGATTCCTCTCCCGTCGATGCTGGGGCCTAAGACGTTGTGTGGAGTCAGTGCCGGAACCTGAGGATTCCTCTGCAGTGCTGATATGGATCTTGGGGTACTTCTGAGTCTCCCCAAGGAGTCAGTCCTCGTCTCGAGTGGGGCATGCACGTGCGCATTCCTCCCGAGCTGTAGCAGCAGTGTCTCGCTTCCTTTCACGTGGATCAAGGGATCTGTGGCTTTCCCTCGAGGCTTAACCACTAGGTTTTCCACGAGGCTTTCCCACGAGCTTTCCCACAGGCTGTCCCACAGGGCTGTCCCACATGCCACCGTGGTGTGAGTCGATCCTCGGCATGAAAGTCGAGGCAGTGCAGGGAAAACATTTCCCTGGAATGGACTGAGACATCTGGGACTCTGGGAATGGTGGCACGACCCTGGAGTTCCTCTCGCCTTTCCTTTGGAGAGCGCCTCCTCTTGAGATGCGACGGGAATGCCGGGATTCTTCCGAAGACGCAGGAAAGGATTCCTCCTCTCGAGCTAGGAGGCGGAAACGGGGCTCCTCTGGATGTGGGCGGGACTCTCGGCTTCCTCTCGAGTGGAGACGGGTATGTCGGAGAACTTCTTGAGTTGCAGCAAGGGTGTGAAACCTTTGGGAGTACCAGAGTTTAGGTGTGATTAGCCTCGAGACGCCTCAGCGGAAATGGGCTTCATCTCGCCTGAGGGGAGAAACCTCCTGATATTCTCGAGTTGCGGCAGGTCCTCTCGACTTACGATGGGGACCTCAGGGACCCGCTCTGGTGGCCTCAGGAAAAGGCCAGTCCCCATGCGAGTTGCTCGGGGCCTCTCGGCATTCCTCTCCGTCGATGCCGGGGCCTAAGACCATGTGTGGAGCCGGTGCCGGAACCTGAGGATTCCTCTCCAGTGCTGACATGGATCTTGGGGTACTTCTGGAGTCTCCCCGCGAG
>NW_017207395.1:0-4442 GCF_001704415.2 Capra hircus | reverse complement strand
TTGCACATCCAGAGGAGGCCCTTTTCCTCTTGTAGCTCGAGATGAGGGATCCTTTCCCTGCGTGGTCGGGAAGAATTCCCGGCATTCCGTCGCATCTCAAGAGGAAGCGCTCTCCACAGGAAAGGCGAGAGGAACTCCAGGGTCGTGCCACCAATCCAAGAGTCCCCCAGAGGACTGAGTCCATTCCAAAGGAAACTCTTTTACCTGCACTGCCTTGACTGTCACGCCGAGGATCGACTCACACCACGGTGGCACGTGGGACAGCCCTGTGTGTTAGCCTCGTGGGAAAGCCTCATGGGAAATCCTACAGGGAAAGCCACACATCCTTGATCCACCCGTCGGGTAGCATGACACTGCTGCCCCTTTTAGGGAGGAAAGCCCACGTGCATTTCCCCACTCGAGACGAGGACTGACTCCCCTGGGGAGAGTCCAGAAGTACCCAAAAATCCACGTCAGCACTGGAGAGGAATCCTCAGTTTCCGGTCCAACTCAACACAAGGTCTTCGACTCGGGAAATGCAAGCATTTAAAAGATCTCTCCTTTGGAGCCTCGAGGGGGGTCGGGCTTCTCTGGATGTGGGCGGGACCCCTCGTGCTTCCTTTGAGTGTAGACGGGTGTGTCGGGAAAGCTCTTGAGTTGCAGCAAGTGTGTGAAGGAACCATTGGAAGTTCCAGAGGTTAGGTGTGCTGCTTAGCCTCTAGATGCGTCAGTGGAAATAGGCCTCATTTTGCTGTAGGGGAGAACCTCCTGGATTTTCTCGAGTTACGGCAGGTGCTCTCGAATTACGACGGGGACCTCAGGGACCCGGTCTCGTGGCCTCAGGAAAGGCCAGTCCCCATGCAAGTTGCCAGGGGGACTCTCGGGATTCCTCTTGGGTCGATGCGGGGCCTAAGACCTTGTGTGGAGTCGAGGCCGGATCCTGAGGATTCCTCTCCAGTGCTGACATGGTTCTTGGGGTACTTCTGGAGTCTCCCAGGGAAGTCAGTCCTCGTCTCGAGTGTGGGCATGCACGTGCGCTTTCCTCCCGAGCTGTAGCAGCAGTGTCACGCTTCCTAACGCGTGTCAAGGGATCTGTAGCTTTCACTCAAGTCTTTCCTTCAAGGCTTTCCCAAGAGTCTTTCCACAGGGCTGTCCACCTGCCACCAGGGTGTGAGTCGATCCTCGGCTTGAAAGTCGAGGCAGTGCAGGGAAAACATGTTCCTCTGGAATGGACTGAGACATCTGGGGGACTCTTGGAATGGTGGTACGACCCTGGAGTTCCGCTCGCCTTTCCTGTGGAGAGCGCCTCCTCTTGAGATGGGACGGGAACGCCGGAATTCTTTCCCGACCAAGCAGGGAAAGGATCCGTCATCTCGAGGTCCGAGGCATAAACGGGGCTCCTCTGGATGTGGGCGGGACCCTCGTGCTTCCTCTGGAGTGGAGACGGTATGTCGGGGAACTTCTTGAGTTTCAGCAAGGTTGTTAAAGGAACCTTTGGAATTTCCAGAGTTTAGGTGTGATTAGCCTCGAGAGCCTCAGCGGAAATTGGCCTCATCTTGCCTGGTGGGGAGAACCTCCTGGATTTTCTCGAATTGTGGCAGGTGTTCTCAACGTACGCTGGGACCTCAGGGACCCGCTCTGGTGGCGTCAGGAAAGGCCAGTTCCCATCCGAGTGGCTACGGGCCTCTCGGGATTCCTCTCCCGTCGATGGTGGGGCCTAAGACCTTGTGTGAAGTCGAGGCCGGTACCTGAGGATTCCTCTCCCGTGCTGACATGGTTCTTGGGGTACTTCTTGAGTCTCCCAGGGGTGTCAGTCCTCTTCTCAGCGGGATCATGCAAGAACGCTTACCTCCTGAGCTGCAGTAGCAGTGTCACTGCCCGTCGCGTGGATCAAGAGATCTGTGTCTTTCCCTCGAGGTATTTCCCACGGGGCTTTCCCTCGAGGCTTTCCCACGAGGCTTTCCCACATCGCTGTCCCACGTGCCACCATGGTGCCAGTCGATCCTCGGCGTGAAAATCAAGGCAGTGCAGGGAAAACAGGTTCCTCTGGAATGGACTGAGACATCTGGGGGACTCTTGGAATTGTGGCACGACCCTGGAATTCCTCTCGCCTTTCCTGTGGAGAGCGCCTCTTCTTGAGATGCGGTGGGAACGCCGGGAATTCTTTCCCGACCAAGCAGGGAAAGTGCCGTGGTCCAGCCCGGTGGATCCAGGTGATTCGAAGGTGGGGACGTAGTCGTCGTCTTTGGAAATATACATATTTAATCCCAGATATAAAAGAGATTAGAAATGGATAGTGTAGTAGGAAGATTATTGGAGAAAAAGAGGCTGAATAACTTGGATTACGTGGAATAGCATCCATCCTCCAGTAGAGAATTCAGCCAGAAAAACGGGAGCAAAAAAGAAGCGACATGGGGGAATCAGTCTTTCCGGAAACTGATCTGATTTCTTTATTTTTGGTTTTGCTTGTATACCTCTTGTTACACATAGGGATGAATACAGAGTCACGCAGGAGTCGGCATCCTGACCTTTATCAAAATCAGGTGCTTCACATAAATGTATAAAAAAAAGGTCTTAGGGATCTTACATCATCTTCTGGCCATGAATGAGACCTGCTGACATTTTATGATCCTTTCTTTCTGATAACCAAATAAACTTATTTCTTCCAAGGGTGTTTTTTCTTAAACCAGGCACCACCCTCCAAATAAAGTTACATTCCTATAGGGTGAGGGTGTAGTGAGTTACAATCAAGAAAGGAATTTATTTAACCCAAGGTTAACATGATTAGTCTTAAAGGTGAATTCTTATTTCTCCTATATGCTTAAAGGTTAATACTTATTTCTCCTATATACTAGTTATATTCATTATAAGGGTAGGGAACATGGAGATTTATCAGCAAACATCAGCCTAACAAATGAAAATCCTTTCATCAATTCTCCCCTTAAGATCTATTTAGTCTTAAGATATGATAAAGTTACATTCTTACATAGAAAGGACACAGTGATATATAACAAAGTACAGTGATCTATTACAAAAGTGAAAATCCATTAACTCAAAAAGTCTAGTATTGCTAACATCAAAAACTGCTATATTTCCTTTGCTATATTCCAAATACATTGATTAATATATTCCCAAGTGCCTAAGGATATGGAGGCCTGGTGGCAATCATTGACTCAACAAGAAGAAAAAGTCCTATGCTAATTAAGACTCTCAAAATACTCCAAAACTCTCTGTGCTGTTTACAGTTGAGAGGTAGTAAACAATCTTGTGCCTAGTGGCAGCAGTATGGATAATCCTGTCACACAAGCTGGTCTGTCAGCAGAGAGGTTTGACCTAAAATATCCTTGTCCCACCCAGAGCAGGGAATTAGCAGCAATTTTTGACACAAAAAATGAAGAACCCTTCACCAATATAATTCCTAACCAACTATACTAATAATTTCTAACTCCCCAAAATAATTTGCCTTTAGTAAGTCTAAAAACATCTCATGCCTCTCAGGTTGGGAGGCTGTAAACAATCACATGTGGCCGGACAAACCTATAAAGGTGGGCTAGATAACCTTCAGAGGAGTCGGCAAGCTGAAACACTCTTGTCATGCCAAGAATATTTATTGCCTTGAAGCTGCACGTTTACTTCTTCTCCCGAGAGAAACAGTTATGGGGAGAGCCCCCGTAAAGTCAGAAGTGTAGGTGAGAGCATAAAACAGACTCTGGTTTTGGGGTTCGATGCTCGGGAACAGGGGGTTACCTGAGGCTTGAGCACGCCTTTGGCATGCCAAGCCTCCTTCCTCATGACCTTTGCCATAGGCGGAATTCCTCACGCTGGCCCCCGAAGGAAAGGATCCCTCATCTCGAGCGACGACGAGGCGGAAACGCGCCTCCTGTGGATGTGGGGGGACCATCTTGCTTATTCTCGAGTGGAGACGGGTATGTCGGGGAACTATTGAGTTGCAGCAAGGGTGTAAAGTACCTTTTGGAAGTTCCAGAGGTTAGGTGTGATTAGCCTCGAGACACCTCAGTGGAAATGGGCCTCATCTCGCCTGGAGGGGAGAACCTCCTGGATTTTTCTCGAGTTGCGGCAGGTGGCTCTCGACTTACGACGGGGACCTCAGGGGCCAGCTCTGGTGGCCTCAGGAAAGGCCAGTCCCCATTCAAGTTTCTAGGGGGCCTCTCAGGATTCCTCTCCTGTCGATGCCGGGGCCTAAGACCTTGTGTGAAGTCGGGGCTGGAACCTGAAGATTCCTCTCCAGTGCTGACATGGATCTTGTGTACTTCTGGAGTCTCCCCCAGGGGAGTCAGTCCTCGTCTCGAGTGGGGGCATGCACGTGCGCTTTTCCTCCCGAGCGGTAGCAGCAGTGTCACGCTTCCCGTCGCGTGGATCAAGGGATCTGTGGCTTTCCCTCTAGGCTTTCCCATGAGGGCTTTCCCACAGGGCTGTCCCCACATGCCACCTTGGTGTGAGAC
>NW_017207394.1:0-4442 GCF_001704415.2 Capra hircus | reverse complement strand
CTATTCTCACCTAACCTCTGGAACTTCCAACGGGTCCTTCACACCCCTTGCTGCAACTCAAGAAGTTCCCCGACATACCCGTCTCCACTCGAGACGAAGCACGTGAGTCCCGCCTACATCCAGAGGAGCCCCGTTTCCGCTCCTAGCTCGAGAGGGGCGATCCTTTCCCTGCGTGGTCGGGAAAGAATTCTGGCGTTCCCGTCGCATCTCAAGAGCAGGCGCTCTACAGGAAAGGAGAGAGGAACTCCAGGGTTGTGCCACCATTCCCAGAGTCCCCAGATGTCTCAGTCCATTACAGGGAAACCTGTTTTCCCTGCACCTGCGTCGACTTTCAAGACGAGGATCGACTCACACCACAGTCGCACGTGGGACAGCCCTGTGGGAAAGCCGTGGGGCCTCGTGGAAAGCCTGGAGGAAGCCACAGATCCATTCATACACCAGAAGGGAAGCGTGACACTGCTGCTACAGCTCGGGAGGAAAGCGCACGTGCATGCCCCCACTCGAGACGAGGACTGACTCCCCTGGGGAGACTCCAGAAGTACCCCAAGATCCACGTAAGCACTGGAGAGGAATCCTCAGGTTCCGGCACCCACTCCACACAATATCTTAGGCGCCTGCATCGACGGGAGAGGAATCGAGAGAGTCCGAGCATCTCGCATGGGACTGGCCTTTCCTGAGGCCACCAGAGCGGGTCCCTGAGGTCCCGTCGTAAGCGAGAGCACACTGCCGCAACTCGAGAAAATCCAGGAGGTTCTCCCATCCAGGCGAGATGAGGCCATTTTCGCTGAGGCGTCTAGAGGCTAATCACACCTACCTCTGGAACTTAAAAAGGGTCTTTCACACCCTTGCTGCAACTCCAAGAAGTTCCCCGACATAACCGTCTCCACTCGAGTGTAAGCACGAGAGGTCCCGCCCACATCCAGAGGAGCCCCGTTTCCGCCTCCTAGCTCGAGAGGAGGGATCCTTTCCCTGCGTGGTAGGGAAAGAATTCCCGGCATTTCCGTCGCATCTCAACAGGAGGCGCTCTCCACAGGAAAGGCGAGAGGGAACTCCAGGGTCGTGCCACCAATCCCAGAGTCCTCCAGATGTCTCAGTCCATTCCCAGGGAAACCTATTTTTCCCAGCACTGCATCGACTTTCAAGCCGAGGATCGACTCACACCATGGTGGCACGTGGGACGGGCCTGTGGGAAAGCCTCGTGGGAAAGCCTCGTGGGAAAGCCTCATGGGAAAGCCACAGATCCCTTGATCCACGCGAAGGGAAGCGCGACACTGTTGCCTACAGCTCGGGAGGAAAGCGCACGTGGCATGCCCGCCACTCGAGAGGAGGACTGACTCCCCTGGGGAGACTCCAGAACTACCCCAAGATCCATGTCAGCACTGGAGAGGAATCCTCAGGTTCTGGCACCGATTCCACGCAATGTTGTTAGGCCCGGCATCGACGGGAGAGGAATCCCGAGAGGCCCCCGCGCAACTCGCATGGGGACTGGCCTTTCCTGAGGGCACCAGAGCGGGTCCCTGAGGTCCCCCGTAAGTCGAGAGCACCTGCCGCAACTTGAGAAAATACATTAGGTTCTCCCCCCAGGCGAGATGAGGCCCATTTCCGCTGAGGCGTCTCCAGACTAATCACTTCTAATATCTGGAACTTCCAAATGGTCTTTCACACCATTGCTGCAACTCAAGAAGTTCCCCGACATACCCGTCTCCACTTGAGAGGAAGCACGAGAGTCCCGGCCACATCCAGAGGAGCCCCGATTCCCGTCTCCTAACTCGAGAGGTGGGATCCTTTCCCTGCGTGGTCGGGAAAGAATTCCCGGCGTTCCCGTCGCATATCAAGAGGAGGCGATCTCCACAGGAAAGGCGAAAGGAACTCCAGGGTCGTGCCACCCATTCCCAGAGTCAACCAGATGTCTCCGTCCATTCAGGGAAACCTGTTTTTCCCTGCACTGCCTCGACTTTCAAGCCGAGGATCGACTCACACCACGGTGGCACATGGGACAGCTCTGTGGGAATGCCTCGTGGGAAAGCCTCGAGGGAAAGCCCCTCATCCCTTGATCCACGCGAAGGGAAGCGTGACACTGCTGCTACAGATCAGGAGGAAACCACATGTGCATGCCCCCACTCAAGATGAGGGACTGACTCCCCTGGGGAGACTCCAGAATTACCCAAAGATCCATGTCAGCACTGGAGAGGAATCCTCAGGTTCCGGCACCAACTCCACACAAGATCTTAGGCCCCCGGCATTAACGGGAGGGGAATCACAAGGAGGCCCCTGAGCAACTCGCATGGGGACTGGCCTTTCCTGTGGCCACCAGAGCGGGTTCCTGAAGTCCCCGTCGTAAGTCTAGATCGCCTGCCACAACTCGAGAAAATTCAGGAGGTACTCCCCTCCAGGCGAGATGAGGCCCATTTCCCCAGAGGCGTCTCGAGGCTAATCACACCCTAACCTATGGAACTTCCAAAGGGTCCTTCACACCCTTGCTGCAACTCAAGAAGTTCCCTGACATACCCGTCTCCACTCGAGAGGAAGCACGAGAGTCCCGCCCACATCCAGAGGAGCCCCGTTTCCGCCTCCTAGCTCGAGAGGGAGGGATCCTTTCCCTGCGTTGTCGGAAAAGAATTCCCGGTGTTCCCGTCGCATCTCAAGAGGAGGCCCTCTCCGCCGGAAAGGCGAGAGGATCTCCAGGGTCGTGCCACCATTCCTGAGTCCCCCAGATGTCTCAGTCCATTCCAGGGAAATCTGTTTTCCTGCACTGCCTCGACTTTCCAAGCCGAGGATCGACTCACACCACGGTGGCACGTGGGACAGCCCTGTGGGAAAGCCTCGTGGGAAAGCCTGGTGGGAAAGCCTCGAGGGAAAGCCACAGATCCCTTGATCCCCGCGAAGGGAAGCATGACACTGCTGCTACATCTCGGGAGGAAAGCGCACGTGCATGCCCCACTTGAGACGAGGACTGACTCCCCTGGGGAGACTCCAGAAGTACCCCAAGATCCATGTCAGCACTGGAGGGGAATCCTAAGGATCCTGGCACCGACTCCACACAAGGTCTTAGGCCCGGCATCGACGTGAGGGGAATCCCAAGAGGCCCCCGAGCAACTCGCATGGGACTGGCCTTTCCTGAGGCCACCAAGCGGGGTCCCTGAGGTCCCCATCGTAAGTCGAGAATAGCTGCCCCAACAGGAGAAAATCCAAGAGGTTCTCCCCATCCGGGCGAGATGAGGCCCATTTCCGCTGAGGCCTCTCGAGGCTAATCACATCTAACCTCTGGAACTTCCAAAAGGTCCTTCACACCCTTGCTGCAACTCAAGAGGATCCCCAGACATACCCGTCTCCACTCGAGAGGATGCACAAGAGTCCCGCCACATCCAGAGGAGCCCCGTTTCCGCCTCCTAGCTCGAGAGTAGGGATCCTTTTCTCTGAGTGGACGGGAAAGAAATTCCCGGGTTCCCGTCGCATCTCAAGAGGAAGCGCTACTCCACAGGATAGGCGAGAAGGAACTCCAGGGTCGTGCCACCATTCCCAGAGTCCCCCAGATGTCTCCAGGTCCATTCGAGGGAAACCTGTTTTCCTTGCACTGCCTCGACTTTCAAGCCGAGTATTGACTCACACCACGGTGGCACGTGGGACAGCCCTGTGGGAAAGCCTCGTGGGAAAGCCTCATGGGAAAGCCTCGAGGGAAAGGCCACAGATCGCATGATCCACGCGAAGGGAAGCGTGATACTGCTGCTACATCTCGGGAGGAAAGCGCACGATGCATGCCCCCACTCGAGAACGAGGACTGACTCCCCTGGGGAGACTCCAGAAGTACCCCAAGATCCATGTCAGCACTGGAGAGGAATCCTCAGGTTCCGTCACCGGACTCCACACAAGGTCTTAGGCCCCGGCATCGACAGGAGAGTAATCCCAAGAGGCCCCCGAGCAACTCACATGGGGACTGGCCTTTCTTGAAGCCACAGTCGGGTCCCTGAGGTCCCGTCGTAAGTCGAGAGCACCTGCCGCAACTCGAGAAAATCCAGGAGGTTCTCCCTGCAGGCGAGATGAGGCCCGTTTCCACTGAGGTGTCTCGAGGCTAATCACACTAGACCTCTGGAACTTCCAAAGAGTCTTTCACAGCCATGCTGCAACTCAAGAAGTTCCCCGACATACCCGTCTCCACTCAAGAGGAAGCACGAGGGTCCCGTCCACATCCAGAGGAGCTCCGTTTCGGCTCGTAGCTCGAGAGGACGGATCCTTTCCCTGCTTGTCGGGAAAAATTCCCGGCATTCCATCGCATCTCAAGAGGAGGCGCTCTCCAAAGGAAAAGGGGAGAGGAACTGCAGGGTCGTGCCACCATTCCAGAGTCCCCCGGATGTCTCATTCCATTCCAGGGAAACCTGTTTTCCTGCACTGCCTCGACATTCAAGCCGAGGATCGACTCACACCACGGTGGCACGTGCACAGCC
>NW_017207393.1:0-18192 GCF_001704415.2 Capra hircus | reverse complement strand
TCACTCAGTCATCTCCAACTCTTCATAATCCCATGGACTGCAGTATATCACGCCTTCTTGCCCTTGACCATCTCCCGGAGCTTGTTCAAACTCAAATCCACTGGGTCGGTGATGCCATCCAAGTATCTGGTCTTCCATCGTCCCTTCTTCGCTCCAATCTTTGCGCATCAGAGTCTTTGCCAATGAGTTGGCTCTTCACATCAGATAACCATAATATGGAGCTTCTGCCTCAGCATCAGCCCCTCCAGTGAATTTTCAGGACTGATCTCCTTTAGAGTTGACTGGATTGATTTCCTTGCAGCCCCACCGACTCACAAGAGTCTTCTCCAAGACTGTGGTTCAAAAGTTCAATTCCTTAATGTTCAGCCGCTTTATGGTCTAACTTACATTGTCACATGACTGCTTAAAAAACACAAATATAGCTCTGACTATATGGAGGCTTCTTGGCAAAGGAATGTCTCTGCTCTTTAACATGCAGTCTAGGTTGTCACTGCTTTTCTTCCAAGAAACAAGTGTCATTTAATTTCATAGCTGCCAGTCATCACCTGCCATGATTTTGGAGTCCAAGAAAACAGAAGTCTGTCACTGTTACCACTGTTTTTCCATCTATTTGCCATGAAATAAGAGGACAGATGCCATGATCTTAGTTTTTTGCATTTTGCGTCTTTAAGCCAGCTTTTTCACTCTCCTCTTTCACCTGCATCAAGAGGCTCTTTAGTTATTCTTTGCTTGATGCTATATTATGGTGTCATCTGCATATCTGAAGTTATTGATATTTCTTTTTCTCTTAATTTCAGCTTGTGTTTCCTCCAGCCCAGCATTTTCCAAGATGTGCTCTGCATAGAAGTTAAATCAACAGGGTGACAAATGTAGTAGTTTTTTTTTTTTTCTTTTCCCAATTTCAAACCATCTGTTCTTCTTTATGGTTCTCACTGGTTGTTTCTGACCTGGATACAGGTCTCTCAGGAGGCTTGTAGGTAGTCTGGTGTTCCATGTCTTTAAGAATTTTCTGCCGTTTGTTGTGATCTACACAGTGGATTTTTATCATAGTCAAGAAAGCAGAAATAGTTTTTTTTTTTTTTAATAAGATTCTTGCTTTTTCCATGATCCAATGGATGTTGCCTATCTGACCTCTGGTTTCTGTCTTTTCTAAATCCAGTTTGAACATTTGCAACTTCTAGGTTAATGTGCTGTTAAAGTCTTGCCAGGAGAATTGTGAGCATGCCTTTGTTCGATTCACTTCAGCTGCTCAGTTGTGTATGACTGTTTGTGAGCCCATGGACTACAGCAAATCAGGCCTTCCTGTCCATCACCGACTCCCGCAGTTTACTGAAATTCATGTCCTTTGAGTCGGTGATACCATCTAACTGTCTCATCCTCTGTCCTCCCCTTCTCCCCGCTTTCAATCTTCCCAAACATCAGGGTCTTTTCAAATGAGTCAGCTCTTCACATCAGTTGGCCAAAGTATTGGAGTTTCAGCTTTAACCTCAGTCCTTCTAATGAATATTCATGATTGATCTCCTTTAGGATGGACTGGTTGGATCTCCTTGCAGTTCAAGGGACTCTCAAGAATCTCTCTCAACAACACAGTTCAAAAGCATCAATTCTTTGGTGCTCAGCTTTCTTTATAATTCAACTGTCACATCCATACACGCCTACTGGAAAAATCATAATCTTAACTAGGTGGAGCTTCGTTGGCACATTCACATCTCTGCTTTTTAATATGCTGTCTCAGTTCAGTTGTGTCCGACTCTTTGCGACCCATGAATCGCCACAAGCCAAGCCTCCCTGTCCATCACCAACTCTCTTAGTTCACTCAGACTCACGTCCATCGAGTCAGTGATGTCATCCAGCCATCTCAGTTGTTCATAAATTGTCTTCAGAGGAGTTAGTGTGTAAAATAATGGCAGTTGTGTGATATTTGGAACATCATGTGGCATTGCCCTTCCTTGGATTTCAAATGAAAAACTGACCTTTTCCAGTCCTGCAGCCACTGCTGACTTTTCCAAGTTTTCTGGCATACTGAGTGCAGCACTTCAACAATAGCATCTTTTAAAATTTGAAATAGCTCAGCTGCTGTTCCATCACCTCCATTATCTTTGTTGGTAGTGATGCTTTCTAAGAGCCACTTGATTTCACACTCCAAGATGTCTAGCTGTAGGTGAGTGATCACCCCATCATGGTTATCTAGGTCATTGGGAACTTTTGGGATAGTTCTTCTATGTAATCATACCACCACTCCTTAATATCTTCCAATTCTTTTAGGTTCAGACATTTTTGGTCCTTTATTGTACACATATGTGCATGAAATACTCCTTTGATACCTCTTATTTTCCTGAAGAGATCTCGAGTCTTTCCCAGTCTCTCATGCCCACTCAGTAGTTTAGGCAACATTTATTGTTTCATGGATGTGACATGCTTCCAGTGCTTCTTATTCCACTTGAATTCCTACACTCCCAGTAGTGTATCAGAATCCCTTGTTTCACCACAGGGACCTGCTTTACCTGCTTCTTCTCAACCCCAGATCAAAGACACTCAGTACTTTATCACCATAGAGTATTCAGTGCATTAACATGTGACACTTTCCAGTGTTTCCTTGTCGCCTGGGACTAATCACCCAGTAGTAATAAAGTGCCATACTCTATTTTCGTGCTGTTACACAAGTCAAGTGCTTCATTTTCTGAAGTGAAAACACACTCATCATCCAGTGTCTTAGTGCAGAAACGTGCTTGAGGAGCTTCTTCATCCACCCAGTCAAACACTCCCAGGGGTTTTTCACCATCCAGTGTTCAAGTTCTGTGACATGCTTCAAGTGCTTCTTTGTGTACACTGGGTCAAAGACACCCAGTAGTTTGTCATTATCCAGTGTTTCAGTTATGCAACATGCTTCTGGGTTTCTTCATTCCCTCAGGTCATCACGCCAAGTAGTTTCTCACTATCCAGTGTTTCAGGGTTACAGCATGCTTCCAGAGCTTTTCTGCCTGGGTCAAACATACCAAGTAGCTTGTCCCCGTCCACGTTTGAGTTCTGTGAAACGGATCCTGTGCTTCTTGTCCACCCTAAATGAAGCACACTCAACCGTTTGTCACCATCCAGTGTTTCATGTTGGTCACAAGGTTCAGATACTTCCCCATGCCCTCTGGGTCATACACACCCTGTTGATTATCACCTGTTTCAGTTTTTTGACATGCTTCAAATGCTTCTTGCCTCTCCTGGATCAAACACACCAGTAGTTTAGCAACATCCAATGTTTCAGTACTGTAACATATTTCAAGAATTTTGCCACACACCACCGTTCAGAAGTACCCAACAGTTTATCAGCATTCCATGCCTCAGTTTGAGGACTTGCCTCAAGTGCTTCTTCGCAACCCGAGACAAAACACACCCAGTAGATTGTCACCATCCATTGTTTCAGTCCTGCAGCAGGCTTCATGTGCTTCTTCATCCTCTCTAGGTGAAGCACATGCAGTAGCTTATGACCATTTAGTGTTTCCATTTTATGGCAGATTCCAGGACTTTTCCATCCTCACCAGGCCAAACACACTCAAACATTTACACCATCCAGTGCTTTGCTCTGTGACATTCCTCCAGTCTTCCTCATTATCCCAAGTCAAACACATCCATAACATTCACCACCTACTGTTCCAATGCCAAGATCCACTTCAATGGTGTGCTCATTCTCCCCATTTAACGACATTCACCAGGCTATCACCATACAGTGCTGAAGTTCAGTGACATGCTCCCAGTGCTTCTCCATCCATTCAATGTCAAGCCCAGCTGGCAGTTATTGACCATTAAACGTTTCATTGTGTGACATGCTTCAGTCAAATGTGCCCAAGATTATTTAAAAAAAAAAAGAAAGAAAGAAAGAAAAAGAAAGAAAAAAATCACTCTTTAAGGGGTGATCAGTTCAGCTCAGTCACTCATTCATGTCCAACTCTTTGTTATCCCATGAACCGCAGCAAGCCAGGCCTCCCTGTCCATCATCAAGTCCCATGGGTAACCCAAACCCATGTCCATTGAGTCGGTGATACCATCCATCCATCTCATCCTCTGACGTCCCCTTCTCCTCCTGCCCTCAATCGTTTCCAGCAACAAGATGCTTTCAAATGAGCCAGCTCTTCAGATCAGGTGACCAAAGTATTGGAGTTTCAGCTTCAACAGTCCTTCCAATGAACACTAAGGACTGATTTCCTTTAGGATGGACTGGTTGGATCTCCTAGCAGTCCAAGGGACTCTCAAGAGTCTTCTTAAACACCCAGTTCAAAAGCATCAATTCTTCAGTGCTCAGCCGTCTTTATATTCCAAAACTTACATCCATAGATGACTACTGGAAAAACCATAGCCTTGACTAGATGGACCTTTCTTGACAAAGTAAAGCCTCTGTTTTTTAATATGAATATAATAATCAATTGTCAACAGTAGCCAATAATAATAATTAATCATCTAGGTTGCTCTTAAGTTTCCTTCAAAGGACTAAGCGTCTTTTAACTTCATGGCTGCAGTCACCAGCTGCAGCAATTTGGAGCCCAGAAATATAAAGTTATCTTCTGTTTCCACTGTTTCCCCACCTATTTGCCATGAAGTGGTGGCATCAGATGGCATGATCTTAGTTTTTGGAATGTTGAGCATTAAGCCAACTTATTCACTCTCTCGTTTCACTTTTATCAAGAGGCTGTTTAGTTCTTCACTTTCTGCCATAAGGCTGGTGTCATCTGCATATTTGAGATTATTGATATTTCTCCGTCAATCTTGTTTCCACCTTGAGATTCCTCCAGCCCAGCGTTTCTCATTATGTAGTCTGTGTAGAAGTTAAATAAGCAATATACAGCCTTGAGGTACTCCTTTTCCTTTCTGGAACCAGTCTGTTGTTCTATTTCCAGTTCTAATTGTTGCTTCCTGACCTGCATACAAGTTTATCAAGAGGCAAGTCAGGTTGTCTGGTATTCCCATCTCTTTCAGAATTTCCCAAAGTTTATTGTGATCCGCACAGTCAAAGTCTCAATAAAACAGAAGTAGATCTTCTTTTGGAATGCTCCTGGTTTTTCAATGATTCAGCAGATGTTGGCAATTTGAACTTGGTTGCTCTGCCTTTTGGAAAACCAACTCGAATATCTGGAAGTTCCTGGTTGATGTATTGCTGAAGCATGGCTCGGATAATTTTCACCATTAATTTAGTAGCATAGGAGATGAGTGCAACTGTATAGCAGTTGGAGAATTCTTTGGCATTGCCTTTCTTTGGGATTGGAGTGAAAACTGCCCTTTTCCAGTCCTGTGGCCAGTGCTGAATTTTCCACATTTGGTGGCATGTTCAGTGCAGCCCTTTCATAGCATTGTCTTTTGGGATTTGAATTAGCTCAACTGGAATTCTATCCCCTCCACTAGCTTTCTTTGTAGTCATGCTTCCTAAGACCCACTTGAGTTTACATTCCAGGATGTCTGGCTCTAGGTGAATGATCACATCATCATGATTATCTGGGTCATGAATATCTTTTATGTACAGTTCTTCTGTGTATTTTGGATACCTCTTCTAATATCTTCTGCTTCTGTTAGGCCCGTGAAACGTCTGTCATTTATTGAGCCCATCTTTGCAGAAATGTTTGCTTGGTATCTCTAAGTTTGTGAGGAGATCTCTAGTCTCTCCCATTCTATTGTTTCCTCTATTTCTTTAGTTCAATGGGTGTGGCCACAATTCAAATGCTCTCTTCCCACTCTGATCAGTCCTAGTCAATAATTGGTACCAACCAGTGTCCAGTGCTGTGACATATGACCAATTTCAATTCTTCCTTAATGATGTTAGTAAACACACACACACACACACACACACACACACACACACACACATCCCGGAGTTGATCAATACACAGTGTTCCATGGCTGCCACTGGATTCGAGTACTTCCTCACCCACTCCAGGTTAACATAGTCATTTATCACCATCGATTGCTTCAGTACACTGACAGTCTTCAAATGCTTCTACAGTAATCCTGGTGTAAAATTTCTAGTACTTAGAAACAGCCAGTGTTTTAGTTTGGAGCATGACCCAATGGCTTCTTCATGCTCACCCATAAACCAAACTCCGTAGTTTGTCGCCATCCAGTGTATACATGAAGTGACATGCTTAAAGAGCTTCATCATCCACCCTAGATCTAGACAGTTAGTCTTTCAGCTCCATACAAGCGTTTCAGCGCTGTGACATGATTTGAAATTTCGTCTGTGCACACTGAGGCATACACAGCCAGAAGTGCACCATGCTCCAGTGTTTCAGGACTTTGATAAGATTAAATATGTTCTTGATCCCACTAACGTCAATACACTCACCTTTTATAACCATCTTGTTTCACTGCTGTGACATAATGTCAACTGCTTCTTCATCCACTCCTGTGTCAAACAAACTCAGTAGTTTTTTTCCACGTCTAGTGCTAGTGTTCAGTACTATGAAATGATTCTGAAGCCTCTGTTTCCATTCCAGCTCAAACATATTCCGTATTCTCAATCAGTGCTTCAGTGATGTCACATGCTTCAAGTGTTTTCTTCATTCACTCCATATCAAGTACATGCAGTCGTTTATAAACATGCAGTGTTTCAGTTGTGTGACTTGCTTCAAATGTTTCTCGAATCCACTTGAGCTGAAACATACCTAGTAGCTTATGACCGTTGGTGTTTCCGTGCTGTGACATGTTTCAAGTGCTTCTTCTTCTACACCGTGTTGAACGCATGCAATAGTTTATCACCATCAGTTGTTTCAGTTCTGTTACATTCTTCAAGTCTTGTTTCATATACTCTGGTTCAAATACACCTAGAAGTTGTTCACCACCAACTGCTGAGTTCTGTGATATGTTTCAATTGTTTCTGTAGATACCAGTTCATACACACTCATACATTTATCACCATCCTGTGTTTTAGGGCTGTCATATGGTTAAATGAGTCCCCTTCTTACCCCAGGTCAAATACACCCAGTGTTCATCAACATCCAGTCTTTCAGCTATGTGATACAATTCAAGTGCTTTATCATCCATTCTCGGAAGACACAGCCAATAATTTATCGAATTCCAGTGCTTCAGTACTGTGAACGTTTAAAGTGTTTCTGCATCCAAATAGCTCAGGCAAGATTAAGAGATTGTAACTATCACTGGTTCAGTTTTATGACATGGCTTCAGCGCATCTCCATCTACAATGGTAGAACGCACTCAGTAATTACCACCATCCTGCAAATCATAGGTAAACCATTCTTGGAATGCTTCTTTGTCTACTGTGGGTCAAAGACACCAAGTACTTTTTCACCATTCAGTGTTTCAGTGCTGCGACAACTTCCACTGCTCCTTTGGGTACGACAGGTCATCACACCAAGTGTCTTGTAACTACTAGCTTACACTCTAGAGAACATATCTCTCTTCTGCTGAGACTGAGATGTAGAGCATGCATCTCACCACTATTATGACCCCATTCTAAGCACACATGCCCCTTCTGCAGTGGCTAAACTCTGGAGGAAATGTGACAACACTATTGATCCTGTATTCTAGAGCACACATCTTACCATTGCTGAACCAGTGTTCTACAGCAGGCTTAGCACAACTACTGAGCTTGCATTCTGAAAGTAGCATCCTACCTCTACTGAGTTGACATTATATGGCATACATGATCCAACTTCTGGGTTTGCACTATGGAATACACATTATGCCACTACTGAGCAAGCTCTAGTGTATACATGACCACGTACTGATCCCCACATCAAAGGGTAATGCTGAAAATTATTCAAAGTACTGCACTATTGTGCTCATTTCACATACTAAGCAAGATAATGCTCAAAATTCTTTGTGCTAGGCTTCAAAGTATTTGAACCAAGACCTTCCAAATATATACGGTGGATATAGAAAAGGCAGAGGAGTGAGGGCTTATACTGCCCACATTCATTGCCTACTAGAGAAAGTAAGAAATCGAGAGATACCTGGAATAACAGGCAAGGTGGACCTTGGAGTACCTATGAAGTATGGCGAAGGCTAACAGAATTACCTAAGAGAACTCACCATTGATAGAAAACACCCTCTTCCAACAACACAAGAGATGACTCTTGAGATGGTCAATGCTGAAATCAGACTGATTATGTTCTTTGCAGCCGAAGATGGAGAAGCTCTATGCAGTCAGAAAAAACAAGACTGAGCAGTGACAGGACTCAGATCAGGAATGCCTTAAAGAAAACTTCAGCCTTAAATTGAAGAAAGTATGGAAAACCACTAGACCATTTGGGATGACAAAAATCAATCCTTTATGATTACACAGTGGATGTGACAAATAGATTTGAGGGATTAGATCTTATAGACAGACTGCTTGGTGAACTATGGACCAATGGTCATGACATTCTGCATGAGATAATGAACAAAACCATACCCAAGAAAAATAAATGCAGAAAGGCAAAAGGTTTGTCTGAGGAGGCCTTACAAATCACTTAGAAAAGAAGAGAAGCTAAAGGCATAGGAGAAAAAGAAAGATAATCCATTTGAATGCAATTTTCTTAAGAATAGCAAGGAGAGATAAGAAAAGCCTTCCTCAGGGATCAATGCAAAGAAACAGAGAAAAACAATAGGATGGCCAAGAACATACACCACCTCAAGAATGTTACAGATACTAAGGGAACAGTTCATGCAAAGATGGGCACAATAAAGGAGAGAAAATATATGGACCTAACAGAAGCAGCTATATTAAGAAGTGGTGGCAAGAACACACAGAAGAGCTGAAGTTAGAAGAAGAAGAAGAAGAGGAAGAAGAAGAAGAAGAAGAAGAAGAAGAAGAAGAAGAAGAAGAAGAGAAGAAGAAGAAGAAGAAGAAGAAGAAGAAGAAGAAGAAGAAGATCTTAATGACCCACATAACCGTGAAGGTGTCTTTAGCACCCAGAACCAGACATCCTGGAATGTGAAATCAAGGAGCCCTTAGTACAGAACTATGAACAAAGTTACTAGAGGTAATGTGTTTCCAGTTGTGGAATTTCAAGTCCTACCAGATTATGACATTAAAATCCTGCACTCAATATGCCAGCACATTTGAAAAGCTCAGCAATGGCCACAGAACTTGGAAAGGTTAGTTTAAACTCCAATCCTCAAGAAAAGCTATGCCAAAGATTGTTTAAACTAACACACAATTGCACACATCTCGCATGTAAGCAAAGTCATGTTCAAAGTTCTTCACGCTAGGCTTCAGCAGTACATGAACTGAGAACTTCCAGATGTTAAAGCTGGATTTAGAAAAGTCAGAGAAGCCAGAGATCAAATTGCCAGCATCCATGGGATCAGAGAAAAAGCAAGGGAGTTCAAGAAAAACATCTACATCTGATTTGGACTATGCCAAAGGTTTTGACTGTGTGGATGACAACAAGCTATGGAAAATTCCCGAAAAGACGCAAATACCAGATCTCTTTAGCTGCCTGCTGAGAAATCTATAGGCATGTCAAGAAGCAACACTTAGAACTGGACATAGAACAATGTGCTAGTTTCAAATTGGGAAAGGAGTATATCATGGCTGTACACTGTCATGTGGCTTATTTAACTTATACTCAGCACATCATGTGAAATGCCAGGCTGGATGAAGCCCAAACTAGAATCAAGATTGCTTGGAGAAATATCAATAACCGCAGACTTGCAGTTGACACCACATATATGACAGAAAGTGGAGAATAACTAAAGAGCATATAGATGGAAAGAAAGAAGAGAGTGAAAAACCTTGCTTAAAACTCAATGTTGAAAAAATGAAGATCATGGCATCTGGCCCGTGACTTCACATCAAATAGGGAAATCATGGGGAAAAGTGGAACCAGTGATAGACTTTATTTTCTCGGGCTCCAAAATCACTGCAGATGGTAACTGCAGCCGTGGAATTAAAAGGTGCTAGATCCTATGAAGAAAAGCTGTAACCATCGAAAGAGCATATTCAAAAGCAGAGGCATTACTTTGCAATGAATGGTCAATCAGATCATACCTATATAGTTTCCATTACTCATGTATGGATGGAAGAGTTAGACTATACAGGAAGTTGTGCATGGAATAATTGATGATTTTGGACTGTGGTGTTGGAGAAGACTCTTGCCAGTTCCTTGGACTGCAAGGCGATCAAAGCAGTCAATCCTGATGGAAATCAGCCCTGAATATTCATTGGAAGTACTTTTGCTGAAGCTGAAACTCTGATACTTTCGCCACCTGATGCAAAGGGCTAACTATAGGAAAAGACCCTGATGCTGGGAAAGCTTGAGTGCAGAAGGAGAAGTGCCTAACAGACGATGAGATGGTCGGATGGTACAACTAATTTGATGCACATGAGTTTGAGCAAACTCTGGGAGATAGTGATGGACAGTGAGGCGTGATGTGCTGCATAATAAGGAAACATAACATTCCTTATTATGTTGCAGAGAGTTACTATGCCTGGGCAACTGAACAACAGCAGAATAAAACATTTCAGTTGGAAGTGAAGACACAACTTTCAGGAAGATGCTCAGAGACAAATAGAGAAAAAATATCAATCCACTTCTCATACAGCCATTTTTACTGTTATTGAAACAAGCTTTTTCCATATTTAAATATGGCTTTCCTGAAGTATGTGAATTCTAACTTGTTTTTTCACCTCAGAGAAGTGTGTTGATGAAGTCACGATGCACAGAGACATGTCAGTTCTCACAGATTCCCTTAATAAAATCATGATGTACTCAAGGAGCTGGGAGTATTTTTTCCATGGGAATAAATATTTTGATGAGGAACTCTGTAATACTTTAGAAAATGTTCATTACTATAATCAAATTTGTTTGGACTATTTGTAGTCTTTCCTTTGGTATCAGAAGATACTGCAGCCCTAACAATAAGGCAGGGTTTTCCAACCAAAACCCTGAAACAGAACAGCTCACCACACTCTAAAGCACATTAGAAAAGTGTTAATTTGCTATTCAAATCAGTGAGCATTATGACCCAAATTAAAGAATGGCTAAAACAGCTTGAAGAACATCATTAGAGCCTGCTAAAGGAAATCAATATGGGATTAATGGTATGAAAGCTTAGAGTAGATGAAACTTGAATTATATTAATGGAAAATATATTAAAACTTTCCTAGCATGTGGGCAGAATGAGAAGTCTCCTCAGAAACTAAAACAAACAAAACAAATCTACATATTATTTTAGAAAATCCAAATGGCTTCAAAATGAAATATAAAGGTACAAAAGAGATAGCTAACAGCTTAGTAGATGTATGTATACTCAAATTATTTGACCAACATGATGTTTCAAAGGCTTTTAGGCATTCTCACCACAAATTTGAACTCTGATGATTGGGATACCCTTACCTCTCATCCTGCTGAACTATGGCCTAGAATATTTTTATAATTTTCTTCTAATCAGTATCGCTCTATCACGTTTTGAAAAATAAGTATGTTTGCGCTTTCAACATGCAAAGTACATTTGCTTGTTGCTAAATATATGTGACTAACTTCTCTGCTAAATTCACTGTTTTTTTTTTTTTAAGGTCTTATTTATTTATTTATTTATTTATCCATTTTATTTTTTTTAATTTTTATTTTTACTTTATTTTACTTTACAATACTGTATTGGTTTTGCCATACATTGACATGAATTTTTTTTTATTTTAAAAATTGCATTTATTTTGGTGGGGCCAGGTAGTCATGGATGTTCAAGGGCTTTCTCTAGCTGAGGCAAGTGGTACAGTGCACTTCACTATGCTGCATAGCCTTCCCATTGTAATGTTTCTTTTGTTAGAGAACACTGGCTCTAGTTTTGGCGCATGAGCTCCTGAGTTGTGGCCCATGAGCTTAGTTCCACTTCAGCATGTGAGATCTTCCTAGACAAGGATCGTTGGGAAGCTGACTATTAATTGATGGATCACTAGGGTAGTTCTGAACAAACGCAGACTATATAGGTTGGAAGTTTGATACAGTACATATGAAAGCCAAGAAGTATTTCTTAAGTAGATACTGTGTTGCTTTGGGGTATTCTCCTGGTGGCTCAGTGATAAAGAGTCCACTTGCCAAAGTACATGACCCAGGGTTGAGAAATCCCTGAGTTGGGAAAATAGATCTTCCGGAAGAGAGAATGAAAACCAGCCTCAGTATTCTTGCCTGGGAAATCCCATGGGCAGAGGAGCCTGGTGGTCTATGGTCCAGGTTGATGAAAAAGAGACGGAAATGACTAAGCAACTAATTACGACCACCACCACCATGTTGTTTTGGCAGATAAAATTTGTTTAAATTACCTTGGCCTGGAATGTCTGAAAAGTAGTCAGTGCTTTAGATTTTTAAAATTATGCGTAAGTAAAAGGCATTTTTATTTTATTGTGTGTAAAAATCCTTTACAATATTGACTGTAAATTTTTATAATATATTGCCAGAGAATTTAGCCAGTCATTATATACATTTATTTAGTTCTCTTTTGAAGCCATGTCTTACAACGGCAAGTGATTTCAATTATGTTCTTGCTTTGGTATCCGTCTTGAATAAGGTTTTATTTATTTATTTATTTATTTTTGAGAGCAGCATTTCAGTAGATTTCAATCATTTATTTAATCATTTCATATTTTCTACTAAAACAGCTAGCCTCTAAAAAGGGAAATGACACTCCATTTCTCCTCTGATCTTATAGGGGAAAGAGTGTAGTAAAGTTCATTGCTTTATGGGTTTTTTTTTTTTTTTTTTTCAGGGTTAAAATGCTCTTTCTAAGGAACACTTCCAAATTTCAAGGTTTTCAAGGCTTTTTCAAAAAATATATTTCGGTTTCTGGTCTGCTTTTTCTCACAGTCATGTCTGGTTCTTTGTAAGCCTCTGGAATATAGCCCATCAAGCTCCTCTGTCCATGGGGGTTCTTCAGGCAAGAATACTGGAGTGGGTTGTTAGGCCACTCTTCCAGTGGCTCTCTCAGAGCAGATGGATTGTTTACTATCTAAACCACCAGGGAAACCTAGAGAATACTGGAGTGAGTGGCCCGTTGCTTCTCCAGAGCATCCTCCCAAACCAGAAATCAATCTGGGGTCTCCTGCGTGGTATCAGATTCTTAAGCAGGTTACCTACCAGGGAAGCCCTGCTTTTTGCTAAAAAGTGCCAATTATCATTCCTTATTATGTGGACTCACTGATCATATGTCATGATTAAATAGGAGACAACTTTCAGCACGATGTTTCATACTTGACATGAAAAACAAAATTTTTTTCTTTGAAGAAAATTATGCCATAGTGATAAAATACCCAATAAATTATATATACTAAAATGAGGAAAAAATAAAAATAAACTCAAGGACCTTGGTGTGAGAAGTGGTCTTCCATACAGTTTAAAGAGGAGTGTTCTGAAGCTGTAGGGGCAGAGCCAGTACACATAGAAAATTCTTTAAAGTTGAAAGTCCATGAATGAAACATATATCGTGGTAAAAGGATCCTGTTAACCACAAAATACAGGTGTGGCAACAGTGATGTTAGTGTTTTCCTAGGCAAGAATCTGGAATCATTAAACTTCTTCATTATCTTAACTAACTAGGAACACATAACTCCAAAGCACAGAAATGCACAATCTCATTTTCATATCCCTGACTTCCCCAGAGGGTACACTGATGAAAGACAACTGCAACAGATTTTTACTTTCCCGTTCAAGTGAATACCCAGTGACTATTCTCCAAGGGTTAAAGCAGATGTACAGTATTTGCTTCCCAGGTCAAATAGGCTGTCTAGCATAAAGTTCAAGCAAAACTATATCTAGCCAGAATGTTCACTAATACTTAGTAGGTGAAAAGGTCTTCCATCTGTATGAAAATCAATTCTAAACATTTTATTTCTGAAGAGAAACATTTTTCTGTTTCTTTGTTTACAGCAACTTTGTTTCTTTATATTTTACTTTACAATAGTGTATTGGTTTTGTCAGACATCAACATGAAGCCTCCACGGGTGTAGACATGTTCCCAATCCTAAACCCCCTCCCTCTGTCCTCCCCATACCATCCCTCTGGGTCAACCCAGTGCAACAGTCCCAAGCATCCTCTCCTCATCGAAGCTAGACTGGCGATTCTTTTCTTATATAACATTATACATGTTTCAATGTCATTCTTGCAAATCATCCCCACCCTCTCCCTTTCCCACAGAGTCCAAAAGACTGTTCTATTCATCTGTGTCTCTTTTCTGTCTCGCATAAAGGGTTATTGTTGCCATCTTTCTAAATTGCATATGTTTACAGTAACTTTAAAGTGTATTCCATCACTCCAACATTGGATACACAGACAGAGCCTCTACCTCTGCCACCAACAGTCCCTATCTTCAGTTCAGTTCAGTTTCAGGTCAATTCAGTTCAGTCACTCAGTTGTGTCTGACTCTTTGTGACCCCATGAAATGCAGCATGCCAGGCCTCCCTGTCCATCGCCAACTCCCAGAATTCACTCAGACTCACCTCCATCAAGTCCATGATGCCATCCAGCCGTCTCATCCTCTGTCGTCTCCTTCTCCTCTGGCCCCCAATCCCTCCCAGCATCAGAGTCTTTTCCAATGAGCCAGCTCTTCACATGAGGTGGCCAAAGTACTGGAGTTTCCGCTTTAGTATCATTCCTTCCAAAGAAGTCCCAGGGCTGAACTCTTTCAGAATGGACTGGTTGGATCTCCTAGCAGTCCAAGGGACTCTCAAGAGTCTTCTCCAGCACCATAGTTCAAAAGCATCAATTCTTCAGTGCTCAGCTTTTTCCACAGTCTAACTCACATCCATACATGACCACAGGAAACACCATAGCCTTGACTAGACGGACCTTAGTCGGCAAAGTAATGTTTCTGCTTTCGAATATGCTATCTAGGTTGCTCATGACTTTTCTTTCAAGCAGTAAGCATCTTTTAATTTCATGGCTGCAGTCACCCATCTGCAGTGATTTTGGAGCCCAAAAAATAAAGTCTGACACTGTTTCCACTGTTTCCCCATCTATTTCTCACGAAGTGATGGGACCAGAAGCCATGATCTTCATTTTCTGAAAGGTGAGCTTTAAGCCAACGTTTTCACTCTGCCTCTTTCACTTGCATCAAGAGGCTTTTTAGTTCCTCTTCACTTTCTACCATAAGGGTGGTGTCATCTGCATCTGAGGTGATTGAAATTTCTCCCAGCAATCTTGATCCCAGCTTGTCTTTCGTCCAGTCTAGCATTTCTCATGATGTACTCTGCACAGAAGTTACATAAGCAGGGTGATATTATACAGCCTGATGTACTCCTTTTCCTATTTGGAACCAGTCTGTTTTTCCATGTCCAGTTCTAAATTTTGCTTCCTGACCTGCACATAGATTTCTCAAGAGGCAGGTCAGGCATGGTCACCAATACCAATGAAAACCCAAGTTGTTTCAGATTACTCTCATCATGAATTAAAAACAGCTGAATATGTATCTTTAATGATGAAATTTGTACCAGTATTTTTTTTACCATATTTTTATAGATTTTTAAACATATGATAATATCTCTACTAAAGTGAAAGTGAAGTCGCTCAGTCAGTGTCCGACTCTTTGCACCCCGCTGGGACTGTAGCCTTACAGGCTCCTCCATCTATAGGAGTTGTCAGGCAGGAATACTGGAATGGGTTGCTATTTCCTTCTTCAGGGGATCTTCCTAACCCAGGATTGGAACCCCAGGTCTCCATTTCAAGCAGACATTTTACCCTCTGAGCCACCAGGGAAGCCCAATACTCTACTGATGTTGCAATGCATTCTAAAGCACATGAGAAATATGAAATCAAAAAAGATTAGAAAAATGTTGAAATATCACTAAATGTTTTAAAAATGTTTCTGTTCCAGTTTTGCTATCATTTATCAGAGGCTATAAAATATAGCTACATTTTTATTTTATGTACTTATGATGTTTTTGTCATCATCTTTTATGTATTTGGAGTTATGAATGATGTAAATGTTATATGAACATCTTAAAGACATCAGTTAAATCTTGGCTAAAAACAAACAAACAAAAAAAGCTCCAGTTTTATTTGAAAAAGTAGACCCCAGGTTTTATGAATCAGTTGCAAATCAGAAAGTAAAAAAATGATTATATACAAAGAAAGAATCTAACAATGAAATGTGCATTAAGTAGATGTCTATTTCGTGATGACTTTGTAGTTTATAGGCCGTTTGTAAAGCTGACAGCATATTTCATAGAAGTGCTGTCATCTCTCTAACATTTTGTTTAGTTTTGCAGAAGATTCCTTGTGGCTAAATTAATACTGTGGAGATACAACTGACAGTTACTTTCTTTGGTAAGAATGTAAAATGCATCAGTTGCATAGTATGTTATTTGAGACCTGAAGGTTGTCAGCACTGAGCTGGGGTTGAAGGCAAGGAATCTAACCAAAGGGAACACTTAAATACCAAGCCCCAGATGAGCCCCACAGATGTAAGTCTGTCCTTAGAAGGAAAAGAGAATAGCTTTCTGGAGCTGTGACTAAGCACGTTTAAGGTAATTATTGATAATTATGATCCCGTTGACATCTACTTTATTGTTTTGGGTTCGGGTTTAAACACCCTTTTTGTGTTTCCTGTCTGGAGAATATCCTTTAGCATGTGTTGGAGAGCTGGTTTGGTGGTGCTGAATTCCCTCAGCTTTTGCTTGTCTGTAAAGCTTTTGATTTCTCCTTCGTATTTGAATGAGATCCTTGCTAGGTACAGTAATCTGGGCTGTAGCTTATTTTCTCTCTTCACCTTAAGGATGTCTTGCCATTCCCTCCTGGCCTGAATAGTTTCTATTGAAAGATCAGCTGTTATCATTATGGGAATCCCCTCATGTGTTATTTCTTGTTTTTCCCATGCTGCTTTTAATATTTGTTCTTCGTGTTTGCTCTTTGTTAATTTGATTAATGTGTGTCTTGGGTTGGGTTTATCCTGTTTGGGACTCTCTGGGTTTCTTGGAACTGGGTGATTATTTCCTTGCCCATTTTAGGGAAGTTTTCAACTATTATCTCCTCAAGGGTTCTCTCATGGTCTTTCTTTTGGTCTTCTTCTTCTGGGAATCCTATAATTCGAATGTTGGAGCATTTCATATTGTCCTGGAGGTCTCTGAGATTGTCCTCATTTCTTGTAATTCGTTTTTCTTTCTTCCTCTCTGATTCATTTATTTCTACCATTCTATTTCTCTAGTCCTATCTTCTGCCTCCGTTATTCTACTATTTGTTGCTTCCAGAGTGTTTCTGATCTCATTTATTGAGTCATTTGTTATATATTGACTCTTTTTTATTCTTCTAGGTCCTTGTTAAACCTTTCTTGCATCTTCTCAATCCTTGTCTCGAGGCTATTTATCTGTGATTCCATTTTGATTTCAAGATTTTGGATCATTTTCAGTATCCATATTTGGAATTCTTTCTCAGGTAGATTCCATATCTCTTCCTCTTTTGTTTGATTTGGTGGGCATTTCTCCTGTTCTTTACCTGCTGAGTATCCCTCTGTCTCTTCATCTTGGTTATATTGCTGCGTTTGGGGTGGCCTTTCTATATTCTGGGAATTTGTGGAGTTCTCTTTATTATGGAGTTTCCTCACTGTGGGTGGGATTGTATCAGTGGCTTGTCAAGATTTCTTGGTTAGGAGGCTTGTGTTGGAGTTCTGGTGGGTGAGGCTGGATTTCTTCTCTCTGGAGTGCAATGGAGTGACCAGTAATGTGTTATGAGATGCCAATGGTTTTGGAGTAACTGAGCTGCCTGTATATTGAAGCTCAGGGCTGTGTTCCTGTGTTGCTGGAGAATTTGCGTGGTGTGTCTGACTCTGGAACTTGTTGGCCCTTGGGTGGTGCTTGGTTTCAGTGTAGGTATGGAGGCATTTGATGAGCTCCTATCGATTAATGTTCCCTGGAGTCAGGAGTTCTCTGATGTTCTCAGGTTGGACTTAAGCCTCCTGCTTCTGGTTTTCAGTTTATTTTTTACAGTAGCCTCAAGACTTCTCCACCTATACAGCAACGTGATAAAACATCTAGGTTAAAGATGAAAGGTTTCCTCACATTGAGGGGCACCCAGAGAGGTTCACTGAGTTACATGGAGAAGAGAAGAGGAGGTGGTGTTAGAGGTGACTGGAATGAGATGAGGTGGGATGAAAAGAGGAGAGATCAACTAGCCAAGCAATCACTTCCTTATGTGTGCCCCACCGTCTGGACCACTCAGAGGTATTCACCAGGGGAAGAGGAGAGGGAGGAAGTAGACAGAGGTGGCCAGGAGGATAAAAGAGGGAAATGAA
>NW_017207392.1:0-4442 GCF_001704415.2 Capra hircus | reverse complement strand
AGTTGCTGGGGGCCTCTCGGATTCCTCTCCGTCGATGCTGGGCCTAAGACCTTGTGTGGAATCGTGCCGGAACCTGAGGATTCTTCTCCACTGCCGACATGGGTCTGGGGTACTTCTGGAATCTACCCAGGGCAGTCAGTCCTCGTCTCGAGTGGGAGCATGCACGTGCGCTTTCCTCCGAGCTGTAGCAGCAGTGTCACGCTTCCCTTCGCGTGGATCAAGGGATCTGTGGCTTTCCCTCGAGGCTTTCCCACGAGGCTTTCACAAGGGCTGTTCCACGTGCCACCGTGCAGTGAGTCGATGCTCGGCTTGAAAGTCGAGGCAGTGTAGGGAAAACAGGTTTCCCTGGAATGGACTGAGACATCTGGGGGACTCTGGGAATGGTGGCAAGACCCTGGAGTTCCTCTCGCCTTTCCTGTGGTTTCGCCTCCTCTTGAGATGCGAGGGGAACGCCGGGAATTCTTTCCGGATAATGCAGGGAAAGGATCCTTCCTCTCGAGCTATGAGGCGGAAACGGGCTCCTCTGGATGTGGGCAAGACTCTCGTGCTTCCTCTTGAGTGGAGAGGGTATTTCGGGGAACTTCTTGAGTGCAGCTAGGGTTTGAAGGCCCCTTTGTTAGTTCCAGACGCTTGTTGATTAGCCTCGAGACGCCTCATCGGATATGGGCCACATCTCGCCTGGAGGGGAGAACCTCCTGGATTTTCTCGAGTTGAAGCTGGAGGTCTCGACTTAAGACTTGGACCGCAGAGACACGCTCTGGTGGCCTCATGAAAGGCCAGTCCCCATGCAAGTTGCTCTTGGGCTTCTCGGGATTCCTCTCCCGTCGATGCCGGGCCTAAGACCTTGTGTGGAATTAGTGCCGGAACCTGAGGATTCCTCTCCAGTGCCTACATGGATCTTCGGGGACTTCTGGAGTCTCCCCAGGGGCGTCAGACCTCGGCTCGAGTGGGGCATGCACGAGCGCTTTCCTCCGAGCTGTAGCAGCAGTGTCACGCTTCCCTTCGCATGCATCAAGGGATCTGTGGTTATCACTCGAGGCTTTGCCAAGAGGGTTTCCCACGAGGCTTTCCCACAGGGCTGTCCCACGTGCCACCGTGGTGTGAGTCGATCCTCGGCTTGAAATTCGAGGCAGTACAGGAAAACAGGTATCCCTGGAACGAACTGAGACATCTGGGGGACTCTGGGAATGGTGGCACGACCCTGAAGTTCCTCTCCCCTTTCCTGTGGAGAGCGCCTCCTATTAAAATGCGACGGGAACGCCAGGGAATTCTTTCCCGACCACGCAGGGAAAGGATCCCTCCTCTCGAGCTAGGAGGCGGAAACGGGGCTCCTCTGGATGAATGCGGGACTCTTTGTGATTCCCTCTCGAGTGGAGACCGGTATGTCGGGGAACTTCTTGAGTTGCAGCAAGGGTGTGAAGGACCCTTTGGAAGTTCCAGAGGTTAGGTGTGATTAGCCTCGAGACGGCCTCAGCGGAAACGGGCCTCATCTCGCATGGAGGGGAGACCCTCCTGGATTTTCTCGAGTGGTGGCCGGTGCTCTCGACTTACGACGGGGACCTCAGGTACCCGCTCTGGTGGCCTCAGGAAAGGTCAGTCCCCATGCGAGTTGATCGGGGGCCACTCGGGATTCCTCTCCCGTCGATGCCGGGGGCCTAAGACCTTGTGTGGAGTCGCTGCCGGAACCTGAGGATTCCTCTCCAGTGCTGACATGAATTTGGGGTTCTTCTGGAGTCTCCCCAGGGGAGTCAGTCCTCGTCTCGAATTGGGGCATGCACGTGCGATTTCCTCTCGAGCTGTAGCAGCAGTGTCACGTTCCCTTCGCGTGAATCAAGGGATCTGTGGCTTTCCCTCGAGACTTTCCCACGAGGCTTTCCCACCAGGGCTGTCCCACGTGCAATCGTGGTGTGAGTCGATCCTCGGCTTGAAAGTCGAGGCAGTGCAGGGGAAAACAGATTTCCCTGGAATGGATTGAGACATCTGGGGGTCTCTGGGAATGGTGGCACGACCCTGGAGTTCCTCTCGCCTTTCCTGTGGAGAGTTGCCTCCTCTTGAGATGCGTCGGGAACGCCGGGAAGTCTTTCCCCAACACGCAGGAAAAGGATCTCTACTCTCGAGCTAGGAGGCGGAAACGGGGCTCCTCTGGATGTGGGCGGGACTCTCGTGCTTCCTCTCGAGTGGAGACGGGTATGTGGGGGAACTTCTTGAGTTGAAGCAAGGGTGTGAAGGACCCATAGGAAGTTCCAGAGGATAGGTGCGATTAGCCTCGAGACGCCTCAGCGGAAATGGGGCCTCATCTCGCCTGGAGGGGAGAACCTCCTGGATTTTCTCCAGTTGCAGGAGGTGCTCTCGACTTACGACGGGGACCTCAGGAACCCGCTCTGGTGGCCTCACGAAAAGGCCAGTCCCCATGCGAGATGCTCGGTGGTCTCTCGGGATTCCTCTCCCGTCGATGCCCGGGCCTAAGACCTTGTGTGGAGTCAGTGCTGGAACCTGAGGATTCCTCTCCAGTGCTGACATGGATCTTGGGGTACTTCTGGAGTCTCCCCAGGGGAGTCAGATCTTGTCTCGAGTGGGGGCATACACGTGCGCTTTCCTGCGAGCTGTAGCAGCATTTTCATGCTTCCCTTCGAGTGGTTCAAGGCATCTGTGGATTTCCCTCGAGTCTTTCCCACGAGGCTTTCCCACGAGGCTTTCTCACAGGGCTGTCCCACGTGCCCCCGTGGTGTGAGTCGATCCTTGGCTTGAAAGTCGAGTTAGTGCAGGGAAAACAGGTTTCCCTGGAATGGACTGAGACATCTGGGAGACTCTGGGAATGGTGGCACGACCCTGGAGTTCCTCTCGCCTTTCCTGTGGAGAGCGCATCCTCTTGAGATGGGACGGGAATGCCGGGAATTCTTTCCCCACCACGCAGGGAAAGGATTCCTCCTCTCGTCCTTTGAGGCGGAAACGGGGGTCCTGTGCATGTGGGCGGGACTCTCGTGCTTCCTCTCGAGTGGAGTCGGGTATGTCGGGGAACTTCTTGAGTTGCAGCAAGGGTGTGAAGGATCCTTTGGAAGTTCCAGAGGTTAGATGTGATTACCCTCGAGACGCCTCTGTGGAAATGGGCATCATCTCGCCTAGAGGGGAGAACCTCCAGGATTTTTCTCGAGTTGCGGCAGGTGCCCTCGACTTACGACGGGGCCCTCAGGGACCCACTCTGGTGGCCTCAGGAAAGGCCAGTCCCGATGCGAGTTGCTAGAGGGCCTCTCGGATTGCTCTGCCGGAGATGCCGGGGCCTAAGACCTTGTGTGGAGTCGTTGCTGGAACCTGAGGATTTCTCTCCAATGCTGGCATGGATCTTGGGTACTTCTGGAGACTCCCCTGGGAGTCAGTCCTCGTCTCGAGTGGGGCATGCACGTGCGCTTACCTCCCAAGCTGTATCAGCAGTGTCAGGCTTCCCTTCACGTGGATCAAGGGATCTGTTTCTTTACCTCGAGCCTTTCCCACGAGGCTTTCCCTCGAGGCTTTCCCACGAGGCTTTCCTCGAGGCTTTCCACAGGGCTGTCCCACGTTCCACCGTGGTGTGACTCTATCCTCGGATTGAAAGTCGAGGCAGTGCAGGGAAAACAGGTTTCCCTGGAATTGACTGAGACATCCCGGGAATCTGGGAATGGTGGCACGACCTGGAGTTCCTCTCACCTTTACTGTTTAGAGCGCCTCCTCTTGAGATGCGACAGGAACGCCGGGAATTCTTTCCGGACACGCAGGGAAAGGATCCTCCTCTCGAGCTACGAGGCGGAAACACGGCTCATCTGAATGTGGCTGGGCTCTCGTGCTTCCTCTCGAGTGGAGACGGGTATGTCGGGGAACTTCTTGAGTTGCAGCAAGGGTGTGAAGGACCCTTTGGAAGTTCCAGAATTTAGGTGTGATTAGACTCGAGACGTCTCAGCGGAAAAGGCCTCATCTCGCCTGGAGGGAGAACCTCCTGGATTTTCTCGAGTTGCGGCAGGTGCTCTCACTTAGGACGGGGACCTCAGGGACCCGCTCTGGTGGCCTCAGGAAAGGCCAGTACCCATGCGAGTTTTTCAGGGGCCTTTCGGAATTCCTCTCCCATCGATGCCGGGGCCTAAGACCTTGTGTGGAGTTGGTGTCATAACCTGAGGATTCCTCTGCAGTGCAGACATGGTTCTTGGGTACTTCTGGAGTCTCCCCAGGGAGTAAGTCCTCGTCTCGAGTGGGGCCATGCACGTGCGCTTTCCTCCCGAGCTGTAGCAGCAGTGTCATGCTTCCTTCGCGTGTATCAAGGGATCTGTGGCTTTCCCTCGAGCTTTCCCTCGAGGCTTTCCCACGAGGCTTTTCCACAGGGCTGTCCCACATGCTACAGTGGTGTGAGTCGATCCTCGCTTGAAAGTCGAGGCAGTGCAGGGAAAACAGTTTTCCCTGGAATGGACTGAGACACA
>NW_017207391.1:0-4442 GCF_001704415.2 Capra hircus | reverse complement strand
AGGAAAGCCCCGTTCAGCTCCTAGCTGCCGAGGAGCCGAGGGTCCTTTCCTGGGGCGTGCTGGCGGGAAAGAATTCTGGCCGTTCCGCGTCGAGTCATCCAATAGTGGAGGCGCTCTCCGCAAGAGAAGAAGCCGAAGGAACTCCAGTGTCGTGCCACGGCATTCCAGGAGGTGCCCGCAGGATTCCGTGGGCAGGCCGTCCATGATCGGGAACGTGTTTTCCCTGCAACTGGCCTCGGAGCTGTTCAAGGCGCTTCAAGCAAGTTCGAGTTCAACCGGCGCGGTGGCACGTGGGACAGCCCTGTGGAAAGCTCGGGGGAAAGCCTCGAGGAAAGGAGCAGAAGAAATCCCTTGGATCGCACCCCTGCTGTAAGGGAAATCGTGACACTGTCGTGTAAAAGCTGCGGAGGAAAGCACACGGTGCATGCCGACACATAGAGACTGAGTGGCGGGCTGATCTACCCTGGGAGAATCCAGAAGTTACCCCGAAGATCCATTGGTAAGCGTGGAGGAGGATCCTGCAGGTTTCCGGGAAAAATACCAAAATAAGAAGAGGCACCGCGTGCACACTAGTATCTTAGGCCGACCGAGCTTAAGCGACAGGAGAAGAGAGGAATCGCGGAAGGCCCTGAGCAGACTCGTATATGGGGATGGCCTATTGCCTAGGAATCAGACAGAACACAAAAAGACAGCGGGTACCCTGAAGCGAGATCCGCCGACGGGTATGTTAAGTCCTGGATGTGGGGTACTCTCGTGCTTCCTCTGGAGTGAAGACGGGTATATCGGGGAACTTCTTGAGTTGCAGCAAGGGTGTGAGGGAACCTTTGGAAGTTCCAGAGTTTAGGTGTGATTTGCCTCCAGACACCTCAGCGGAAATGGGCCTCATCTCGCCTGGGAGGGGAGACCTCCTGGATTTTCTCGAGTTGTGGCAGGTGCTCTCGATTTACGACGGGGACCTCAGGGACCCGCCCCTGGTGGCCTCAAGAAAGGCCAGTCCCCATTCGAGTTGCTCGGGGCCTATCGGGATTCCTCTCCCGTCGATGCCGGGGCCTAAGACCTTGTGTGGTGTCGGTGCCGGAACTGAAGTATTGCTCTCCAGTGCTGACATGGATCTTGGGGTACTTCTGAGTCTCCCCAGTGGAATCAGTCCTCGTCTCGAGTGGGGACATGTACGTGCGCTTTCCTCCCGAGATGTAGGAGCAGTGTCACGCTTCCCTTCTGGTGATGAAGGGATCTGTGCTTTCCCTCGAGGCTTTCCCACGAGGCTTTCCCACGAGGCTTCCCACAGGGCTGTCCACGTGCCACTGTGGTGTGAGTCAATCCTCGTCTTGAAAGTCGACGCAGTGCAGGGAAAACAGGTTTCCTGTAATGGACTGAGACATCTGGGGGACTCTGGGAATGGTGGTACGACCCTGGAGTTCCTCTCTCCTTTCCTGTGGAGAGCGCCTGCTCTTGAGATGCGACGGGAACGCCGGAATTCTTTCCCGACCACGCAGGGAAAGGATCGCCCCTCTCGAGCTAGGAGGCAGAAACGGGGGCTCCCTCTGGATGTAGGCGGGGACTCACGTGCTTCGTCTCGAGTGGAGACGGGTATGTCGGGGAACTTCTTGAGTTGCAGCAAGGGTGTGAAGAACCCGTTGGAAGTTCCAGAGGTTTAGGTGAGAATAGCCTCGAGACGCCTATGCGAAATGGGCCTCATCTCGCCTGGAGGGGAGAATCTCTTGGATTTTCTCGAGTTGGGGCAGGTGCTCTCGACTTACGACGGGGGACCTCAGGGACCCGCTCTGGTGGCCTCAGGAAAGGCCATTCCCCTTGCGAGTTGCTCGGGGGCCTATCGGGATTCCTCTCCCGTCGATGGGGGCCTAAGACCTGTGTGGAGTCAGTGCCGGAACCTGAGGATTCCTCTCCAGTGCTGACATGGAACTTGGGTACTTCTGGAGTCTCCCCAGGGCAGTCAGTCCTCGTCTCGAGTGGGGGATGCACGTGCGCTTTCCTCCCCAGCTGTAGGCAGTGTGCTTCCCTTCGAGTGGATCCAGGTATCTGTGGCTTTCCTCGAGGCTTTCCCACAAGGCTTTCCCACGAGGCTTTCCCACAGGGCTATCCCACCTGCCACCGTGTCGATCCCGGCTTGTAAGTCGAGGCAGTTCAGGGAAAACAGGTTTCCTTGGAATGAACTGAAACATCTGGGGGACTCTGGGAATGGTGGCACGACCCTGGAGTTCCTCTCGCCTTTCCTGTGGAGAGCGCCTCCTCTTGAGATGCGAAAGAATCGCCGGGAATTCTTTCCGACCACGAAGGGAAAGGATCCCTCCTCTCGAGCTAGGAGGCGGAAACGGGGCTCCTCTGGATGTAGGCGGGACTCTCGTGCTTCCTCTCGAGTGGAGACGGGAATGTTGCGGAACTTCTTGAGTTGCAGCAAGGGTGTGAAGGACCATTTGGAAGTTCCAGAATTTAGGTGTGAATAGCCTCGAGACGCCTCAGCAGAAATTGGCCTCATCTCACCGGAGGGGAGAACCTCCTGGATTTTCTCGAGTTGTGGCAGGTGCTCTCTACTTACGACGGGGACCTCAGTGACCCGCTCTGGTGGCCTCAGGAAAGGCCAGTCCCCATGCGAGTTGCCGGGGCCTCACGGGGGCCTCTCGTGTTTCCTCTCCGTCGATGCTGGGGCCTAAAACCTTTGTGGAGTCAGTGCCGGAACCTGACGGTTCCTCTCCAGTGCTGACATGGATCTTGGGGTACTTCTGGAGTCTCCCCCAGGGGAGTCAGTCCTCGTCTCGAGTGGGGGCATGCACGTGCGCTTTCCTCCCGAGCTGCAGCAGCAGTTTCACGCTTCCCTTCAGGTGGATCAAGGGATCTGTGGCTTTCCTCACGAGGCTTTCCCACGAGGCTTTCCCATGACTTTCCCACGAGACTTTCCCACGAGGCTTTCCCACCAGGCTTTCCCACAGGGCTGTCCCACGTGCCACCCAGGTGTGAGTCGATCCTTGGCTTGAAAGTCGTGGCAGTGCAGGGAAAACAGGTTTCCCTGGAATGGACTGAGACGTCTGGAAGACTCTGGGAATGGTGGCACGACCCTGGAGTTCCTCTCTCCTTTCCTGTGGAGAGCGCCTCCAATTGAGATGCGACGGGAACGCCGGGAATTCTTTCCCGACCACGCAGGGAAAGATCCCTCCTCTCGAGCTATGAGGCGGAAACGGGGCTCCTCTGGATGTGGGCGGGACTCTCGTGCTTCCTCTCGAGTGGAGACGGGTACGTCGGGGAACTTCTTGAGTTGCAGCAATGGTGTGAAGGACCCTTTGGAAGTTCCAGAGGTTAGGTGTAATTAGCCTGGGGACGCCTCAGAGGAAATGGGCCTCATCTCCCCTGGAGGGGAGAACCTCCTGCATTTTCTCGAGTTGGTGCAGGTGCTCTCGACTTAAGACGGGGACCTCAGGGACCCGCTCTGGTGGCCTCAGGTAAGGCCAGTCCCCATGCGAGTTGCTCGGGGGCCTCTCGGGATTCTCTCCCGTCGATGCCGGGGTCTAAGACCTTGTGTGGAGTCGGTGCGGAACCTGAGGTTTCCTCCCAGTGCTGAGATAGATCTTGGGGTACTTCTGTAGTCTCCCCAGGGAGTCAGTCCTCATCTCGAGTGGAGGCATGCACGTGCGCTTTCCTCCCAAGCTGTAGCAGCAGTGTCACGCTTCTCTTCGCATGGATCAAGGGATCTGTGGCTTTCCCTCGAGGATTTCCCTAAGGGCTGTGCCAAGTGCCACCGTGGTGTGAGTGGATCCTCGTCCTGAAAGTCGAGGCAGTGTAGGGAAACAGGTTTCCCTGGAATGGACTGAGACATCTGGGTGACTCTGGGAATGGGGTGCACGAATCTGGAGTTCCTCTCGCCTTTCCTGTGGGATAGCGCCTCCTCTTGAGATGAGTCGGGAACTCCGGGAATACTTGACCGACCACTCAGTGAAAGGATCCCTCCTCTCGAGCTAGGAGGCAGTAACGGGGCTACTCTGGATGTGGGCGGGAGTCTCCTGCTTCCTCTCGAGTGGAGAGGTGTATTTCGGGGAACTTCTTGAGTTGCAGCTAGGGTTGAAGCCCCGTTTGTTAGTTCCAGACGCTTGTTGAATAGCCTCGAGACGCGTCATCGGATATGGGCCACATCTCGCCTGGAGGGGAGCACCTCCTGGATTTTCTCGAGTTGCAGCAGGAGCTCTCGACTTACGACTTGGACCTCAGAGACCCGCTCTGTTGGCCTCATGAAAGGCCAGTCCCCATGCAAGTTGCTCGGGGCACTCTCCACAGGAAACAAGAGAGGAACCTCCAGTGTCGTGCCACCATTCCCAGAGTCCCACAGATGTCTCAGTCATTCCAGGGAAACCTGTTTTCCTTGCACTGCCTTGACTTTCAAGCCTAGGATCGACTCACACCACGGTGGCACGTGGGACAGCCACTGGAGCCTC
>NW_017207390.1:0-4442 GCF_001704415.2 Capra hircus | reverse complement strand
GAGAAGAAACAGGCGCCTGTGCCCCTAGGTCCTGGATGCAGTTTCACACATAGAATGTGTCCCCATAGGAGCCAAGAATTTTCCTGACAGACTAGGCTCACTAGAGCTCTTCCTACAGAGCAAAGGGATGGGACAGATGTGTGGCTGTGGCTCTGCCTTTCCCTGGAGTGTGAGCCGCTCCTATGCCCCGGGCTCCAGGGAAGTTGCCCTGAATATGACTCCAAGAAGCGCTTTTCCAACTGGCTGAGACGTGGAGTTCTCAGGATGCAGGGAAAGCGAGTGTCCTTCGGGAAGCAAAGGCAGTCACCTGTTATCATGACTTACTAGAATAGTAGGTACCTTCTCCGGTTGGGCAGAGGCCTTCCCTACTGATCTGAAAAAGAAAATGAAAGTAGCTCGCTGATTTGAGAAATAATTCCCAGACTTGGGTTTCCAACCAGTATAGAATCCGACAATGGCCCTGTCTTTGTAGCCACGTTAATTAACAGGTATGTGAAGCCTCTAAATATCAGTGGAAATTACATTACAGCATATAGGCCTCAGGGGAAATGGGCCTCATCTCGCCTGGAGGGGAGAACCTCCTGGATTTTACCCAGTTGCGCAGGTGCTCTCGAGTTACGATGCGGACCTCAGGACCCGCTCTGGTGGCCTCAGGAAAGGCCAGTCCCCATGCGAGTTACCAGGGGGCCTCTAGGATTCCTCACCCATCGATCCGGTGCTAAGACCTTGTGTGGAGTCGGGGCCAGCTGAGATGCCTTCCAGTGCTGACATGAGTCTTTCCATACTTCTGGAGTCTTGCCACGGATTCAGTCCTCATCTCATGTGGGGCCATGCACCTGCCAATTCCTCACGAGCTGTAGCAGCAGTGTCACGCTTCTGACGTGTGGATCAAGGGATCTGTCGCTTTCCATTGAGGCTTTCACACGAGGCTTTCCAACAGGCTGTCCCACGTGCCACGGTGGTGTGAGTCGATCCTCGGCGTGAAATTCGAGGCAGTGCAGGGAAAACAGGTTCTTCTGGAATGGACTTAGACATCTGGGGGACTCTTGGAATGCTGGCAAGACCCTGGAGTCCCTCTCGCCTTTCCTGTGGAGATCTCCTCCTCTTGAGATGCGACGGGACACGGGGAATTCTTTCCCACCACGCAGGGAAAGAATCCCTCCTCTTAAGCTAGGAGGCGAAACGGGGGCTCCTCTGGATGTGGGCGGACTGTTATGCTTCCTCTCGAGTGGAGACGGGTATGTCGGGGAACTTCTTGAGTTGTAGCAAGGGTGTGAAGGACCCTTTGGAAGTTCCAGAGGTTAGGTGTGATTAGCCTCGAGACGCCTCAGCGGAAATGGGCCTCATCTCGCCTGGAGGGCAGAACCTCCTGGATTTTCTCCAGTTACAGCAGGTGCTCTCGACATACGACGGGACCTCAGGGACCGGGTGTGGTGGCCTCAGGAAAGGCCAGTCCCCATACAAGTTGCTGTGGCCTCTCGGGATTCCTCTCCCGTCGATACCGGGGCCTAAGACCTTGTGTGGAGTCGGTGCCGGAACCTGAGGATTCCTCTCCAGGGATGACATGGATCTTGGGGAATTTCTGGAGTCTCCCCAGGGGAGTCAGTCCTCGTCTTGAGTGGGGCATGCAGGGTGCGCTTTCCTCCCAAGCTGTAGCAGCAGTGTCACGCCTTCCCTTCGCGTGGATCAAGGGATCTGTGGCTTTCCTCGAGCTTTCCACGAGGCTTTCCCACAGGGCTGTCCCACGTGCCACCGTGGTGTGAGTCGATCCTCGGCTTGAAAGTCGAGGCAGTGCAGGGAAAACAGTTTTCCCTAGAATGGACTGAGACATCTGGGTGACTCTGCTAATTGTGGCACGACCCTGGAGTTCCTCTCGCCTTTAGTGAGATGAGCACCTCCTCTTGAGATGCGTCGGGAACGCCGGGAATTCTTTCCTGACCACGCAGGGAAAGGATCCCTCCTCTCGAGACAGCAGGCGGAAACGGGTCTCCTCTGGATGTGGGCTGAATCTCGTGCTTCCTCTCGAGTGTCAACGGGTATGTCAGGGAACTTCTTGAGTTGCAGCAATGGTGTGAAGGACCCTTTGGAATTTCCAGAGGTTAGGTGTAATTAGCCTCGAGACGCCTCAGTGGAAATGGGACTCATCTCGCCTGGAGGGGAGAACCTCCTCTATTTTCTCGAGTTGAGGCCAATGCTCTCTACTTACGACGGGACCTAACGGACCCCTCTGGTGGCCTCAGGAAAGGCCAGTCCCATGCGACTTGCTCGGGGGCCTCTTGGATTCTCTCCCGACGATGCCGGGGCCTAAGACCTTGTGTGGAGTCGGTGCCGGAACCTGAATATTCCTCTCCAGTGCCGACATGGATCTTGGGGTACTTCTGGAGTCTCCCCAGGGGAGTCAGTCCTCGTCTCGTGTGGGGGCATGCACGTGCGCCTTCTCCCGAGCTGTAGCAGCAGTGTCACGCTTCCCTTCGCGGGGATCAAAGGAACTGTGGCTTTCGCTCAAGCCTTTCCACAAGACTTTCCCACAAGACTTTCCTCGAGGCTTTCCCACGAGGCTTTCCCACAGGGCTGTCCACGTGCCACCGTGGTGTGAGTCGATCCTCGGCTTGAAAGGCGAGGCAGTGCAGGGAAAACAGGTTTCCCTGGAATGTACTGAGACATCTGGGGGACTCTGTTAATGATGGCACGACCCTGGAGTTCCTCTCGCGTTTCCTGTGGAGAGCGCCTCCTCTTGAGATGAGACCGGAACGCGAGAATTCTTTCTCGACCACGCAGGGAAAGATCCCTCCTCTCGAGCTAGGAGGCGGAAACGGGGCTCCTCTGGATGTGGGCGGGACTCTCGTGCTTCCTCTCGAGTGGAGACGGGTATGTCGGGGATCTTCTTGAGTTGCAGCAAGGGTGTGAAGGACCCTTCGGAAGTTCCAGAGGTTAGGTGTGATTAGCCTCGAGACGTCTCAGCGGAAATGGGCATCATCTCGCCTGGAGGGGAGAACCTCCTGGATTTTCTCGGGTTGCGGCAGGTGCTCTCGATTTACGATGGGGGACCTCATTGACCCTCTCTGGTGGCCTCAGGAAAGGCCAGTCCCATGCGAGTTTCTCCGGGCCTCTCGGGATTCCTCTCCAATCGATGCCGGGCCTAATACCTTGTGTGGAGTCGGTGCCGGAACCTGAGGATTCCTCTCCAGTGCTGACATGGATCTTGGGGTACTTCTGAGTCTCCCCAGGGGGTCAGTCCTCGTCTCAAGTGGTGGCATGCACGTGCGCTTTCCTCCCGAGCTGCTAGCAGCAGTGTCACCCTTCCCTTCGCATGGATCAAGTTATCTGTGGCTTTCGCTCGAGGCTTTCCCTCTGAGCTTTCCGAGGTTTCCCACGAGGCTTTCCCACAGGGCTGTCCCACGTGCCACCGTGGTGTGAGTCGATCCTCGGCTTGAAAGTCGAGGCAGTGTAGGGAACACAGGTTTCCCTGGAATGGACTGAGACATCTGGGGGACTCTGGGAAATGGTGGCATGCCTGGGATTTCCTCTCACCTTTCCTGTGGAGAGCGCCTCCTCTTGAGATGCGACGGGAACGCCAGGAATTCTTTGCCGACCACGCAGCCAAAGGATGCCTCCACTCGAGCTATGAGGCAGATTGGGTCTCCTCAGGATGTGGGCGGGATGATCGTGTTTCCCCTCGAGTGGAGATGGGTATGTCGGGGAACTTCTTGAGTTGCAGCAAGGGTTGAAGGACCCTTTGGAAGTTCCAGAGTTTAGGTGTGATTAGCTTCGAGACCCCTCAGCGGAAATGGGCCTCATCTCGCCTGGAGGGGAGAACCTCCTGGATTTTCTCGAGTTGCCGCAGGTGCTCTCGACTTACGACAGGGACCTAAGGGACCCGCTCTGGTGGTCTCAGGAAAGGCCAGTCCCCATGCGAGTTGCTCGGGGCCCTCTCAGGATTCCTCTCCCATCGATGCGGGGCCTAAGACCTTGTGTGCAGTCGGTGCCAGAACCTGAGTATGCCTCTCCCATGCTGACATGGATGTTGGGAACTTCTGGAGTCTCCCAGGGAGTCAGTCCTCGTCTCGAGTGGGGGCATGCACGTGGCTTTCCTCCCGAGCTGTAGGAGCAGTGTCATGCTTCCCTTCGCTTGGATCAGGGGATCTGTGGCTTTGCCTCGAGGCTTTCCCACGAGGCTTTTCACGAGGCTCTCCACAGGGGCTGTCCCACGTGCCACCGTGGTGTGAGTCCATCCTCGGCTTCAAAGTCGAGGCAGTGCAGGGAAAACAGGTTTCCCTGGAATGGACTGAGACATCTGGGGAACTCTGGGAATGGTGGCACGACCTGGAGTTCCTTCTGCCTTTCTGTGAGAGCGCCTCCTCTTGAGATGCGACCAGGAACGCCGGGAATTCTTTCCCGACCACGCAGGGAAAGGATCCTCCTTCGAGCTAGGAGGCGGAAAC
>NW_017207389.1:0-4442 GCF_001704415.2 Capra hircus | reverse complement strand
GACGCAGGGAAAGGACCCTCCTTTTCGAGCTAGAAGCGGAAACGGGCTCTCTGGATGTGGGCGGGACTCTCGTGCTTCCTCTCGAGTGGAGACGGGTATGTCGGGGAACTTCTTGAGTTGGCAGCAAGGGGTGTGAAGGACCCTTTGGAAGTTCCAGAGGTTAGGTGTGATAAGCCTCGAGACTCCTCAGCGGAAATGGGCCTCATCTCGCCTGGAGGGGAGAACCTCCTGGATTTTCTCGAGTTGCCGGCAGGTGCTCTCGGATTCCGACGGGGACCTCAGGGACACGCTCTAGTGCCCTCAGGAAAGGCCCGTCCCATGCGAGTTGCTCGTGGGCCTCTAGCGATTCCTCTCCGTCTATGCCGGGCCTGAGACATTGTGTGGAGTCGGTGCCGGAACCTGAGGATTCTCTCCAGTTCTGACATGGATCTTGGGGTACTTCTGGAGTCTCCCAGGGGAGTCAGTCCTCGTCGCGAGTGTGGCGTGCACGTGTGCTTTCCCCCGAGCTTTAGCAGCAGTGTCACGCTTCCCTTTGCGTGGATCCAGGGATCTGTGGCTTTCTCTCAGTAGGCTTTCCCACGAGGCTTTCCCACTAGGCTTTTCACAGGGCTCTCCCACGTGCCACCGAGTTCTGAGTCGATCCTCGCTTGAAAGTCGAGGCATTGCGGGAAAACAGGTTTCCCTGGAATCGACTGAGACATCTGGGTGCTCTGGGAAATGGTGGCACGACCCTGAGTTCCTCTCGGCCTTTCCTTTGGAGAGCGCCTCTTCTTGAGATGGGATGGGAACGCCGGAATTTCTTTCCCGACCACGAAAGGAAAGGATCCCTCCTCTCGAGCTATGAGGCTGAAACGGGGCTCTTCTGGTTGTGGGCGGGACTCTCGTGCTTCTTTTCGAGTGGAAACGGGTATGTCGGGGAACTTCTTGAGTTGCAGCAATGGTGTGAAGGGCCCTTTGGAAGTTCCAGAGGTTAGGTGTGATTAGCCTCGAGATGCCTCAGCGGGCAAATGGGTCTCATCTCGCCTGGAGGGGAGAACCTCCTGGATTTTTTCGAGTTGCGCCAGGTGCTCTCGACTTACGACGGGGACCTCAGGGACCCGCTTTGGTGGCCTCAGGAAAGGCCACTCCCCATGCGAGTTGCTCGGAGCCTCTCGTGATGTCTCTCTCTCTCCAATGCTGTCTTGGATCTTGACTGGCCTTTCCTGAGGCCACCAGAGCGGGGTCCCCTGCGGTCCCCATTGTAAGTCGAGAGCACCTGCCGCAACTGGAGAAAATCAAGGATGTTCTCCCTCCAGGCAAAATGAAGCCTATTTCCGCTGACACATCTCAAGGCTAAGCACACTTAAACTCTGGAACTTCCAAAGGGTCCTTCACACCCTTGCTGCAAATCAAGAAGTTCCCCGACATACCCGTCTGCACTTAAGAGGAAGCACGATAGTTCCGCCCACATCCAGAGGAGCCCCGTTTCCACCCTCATAGCTCGAGAGGAGGGATCCTTTCCCTTCGAGGTCGGGAAAGAATTCCCGGCGTTCTCGTCGCATCTCAAGAGGAGGCGCTCTCCACAGGAAAGGCGAGAGGAACTCCAGGGACATGCCACCATTCTCCGAGTCCCCCAGATGTCTCAGTCCATTCCAGGGAAACCTGTTTCCCCGCACTGACTCGACTTTCAAGCCGAGGATCGACTCACACCACTGTGGCACGTGGGACAGCCCTGTGGGCAAAGCCTCGTGGGAAAGCCTCGTGGGAAAAGCCTCGAGGGAAAGCCACAGATACCTTGATCCACGAGATGGGAAGCGCGACACTGCTGCTACCGCTCGGGATTAAAGCGCACGTGCATGACCCCACTCGAGCCGAGAACTGACGCAAGCTTGGGAGACTCCAGAAGTACGCCAAGATCCATGTCAGCACTGGAGAGGAATCCTCAGGTTCCGGTCCGACTCCACACAAGGTCTTAGGCCCCGGCATCGACGGGAGAGGAATCCTGAGAGGCCCCTAGCACTCGCATGGGGACTGGCCTTTCCTGAGGTCACCAGAGCGGGTCCCTGATGTCTCCGTCGTAACTCGAGAGCACCTGACGCAACTCGAGAAAATCCAGGAGGTTCTCCCCTGCAGGCGAGATGAGGCCCGTTTCCACTGAGGTGTCTCGAGGCTAATCACACGTGAACTCTGGAACTTCAAAAGAGTCTTTCACAGTCATGCTGCAACTCAAGAAGTTCCCCGACATACCCGTCTCCACTCAAGAGGAAACACGAGGGTCCCGGCCACATCCAGAGGAGCTCCGTTTCCGGCTCGTAGCTCGAGATGAGGGATCCTTTCCCTACATGGTCGGGAAAGAATTCCGGCATTCCATCGCATCTCAAGAGGAGGCGCTCTCCAAAGGAAAGGGGAGAGGAACTGCAGGGTCGTGCCACCATTCCAAGACTCCCCAGATGTCTCAGTCCATTCCACAGGAACCTGTTTTCCCTGCACTGCCTCGGCTTTCACGCCGAGGATCGACTCACACCACCGAGACACGTGGGACAGCCCTGTGGGAGAGCCTCGAGGGAAAGACTCGAGGGAAAGTCACAGATCCCTTGGTCCACGCAAGCAGAAGCATGACACTGCTGCTACAGCATGGGAGGAAAGGGCACACTCATGCCCCACTCGAGACGAGGCCTGAATCCCCTGGGGAGACTCCAGAGGTACCCCAAGATCCATGTCAGCACTGGAAAGGAATCCTCAGGTTCCGGCACCGACTGCACACAAGGTCTTAGGCCCCGACATCGAAGGGAGAGGAATCCCGAGAGGCCCCCGAGAAACTCGCATGGGGACTGGCCTTTCCTGAGGCCACCAGAGCGGGTCCCTGAGGTCCCGTCGTAAGTCGAGAGCACCTGCTGCAACTCGAGAAAATCCAGGAGGTTCTCCCCTCCAGGCCAGATGAGGCCCATTTCCGCTGAGGTGTTTCGAGGCTAATCACACCTAACCTCTGGAACTTCCAAAGGGTACTTCACACCCTTGCTGCAACTCAAGAAGTTCCCCGACATACCCGGCTCCACTTGAGAGGAAGCACGAGAGTCCTGGCCACATCCAGAGGAGCCCCGTTTCCGCCTCCTAGCTCGAGAGGAGGGATCCTTTCCCTGCGTGGTCGGGAAAGAATTCCCGGCGTTCCCGTCGCATCTCAAGAGCAGGCGCTCTCCACAGGAAAGGCGAGAGGAACTCCAGGGTCGTGCCACCATTCCCAGAGACAACCAGATGTCTCCATCCATTCCAGGGAAACCTGATTTCCCTGCACTGCCTCGACTTTCAAGCCGAGGATCGACTCACACCACGGTGGCACGTGGGACACCCTGTGGGAAAGCCTCGTTAGAAAGCCTCGTGGGAAAGCTCGTGGGAAAGCCTCGAGGGAAAGCCACAGATCCCTTGATCCACGCGAAGGGCAGCGTGACACTGCTGCTACAGCTCGGGAGGAAAGCGCACGTGCATGCCCCCACTCGAGACGAGGACTGACTCCCCTGGGGAGACTCCAGAAGTACCCCAAGATCCATGTCAGCACTGGAGAGGAATCCTCAGGTTCCGGCAGCGACTCCACACAAGGTCTTAGGCCGCGGCATCGATGGGAGAGGAATCCCGAGAGGCCCCGAGCAACTCGCATGGGGACTGGCCTTTCCTGAGGCCACCAGAGCGGGTCCCTGAGGTCCCCGTCGTAAGTCGAGAGCACCTGCCGCAACTCGAGAAAATCCAAGAGGTTCTCCCCCCAAGGCGAGACGAGGCCCATTTCCACTGTGGCGTCTCCAGGCTAATCACATCTAACATCTGGAACTTCCAAAGGGTCCTTTACAACCATGTTGCAACTCAAGCAGTTCCCCGACATACCTGTCTCGACTCGATAGGAAGCACGAGAGTCCCGTCCACATCCAGAGGAGCCCCGTTTCCGCCTCCTAGCTCGAGAGGAAGGATCCTTTCCCTGCATGGTCGGGAAAGAATTCCCGGCGTTTCCATCACTTCTCAAGAGGAGGCGCTCTCCACAGGAAAGGCGAGAGAAACTCCAGGGTCGGGCCACCATTCCAGAGTCCCCCAGATGTCTCAGTCCATTCCAGGGAAACCAGCATTCCCTGCATTGCCTCGACTTTCAAGCCGAGGATCGACTCACACCACGGTGGCAGGTGGGACAGCCCTGTGGGAAAGCCTCATGGGAAAGCCTCGTGGGAAAGCCTCGAGGGAAAGCCCCTTATCTCTTGATCCATGCGAAGGCAAGCACGACACTGCTGCTTCAGCTCGGGAGGAAAGCGCACGTGCGTGCCCCACCACTCGAGACGAGGACTGACTCTCCTGAGGAGACTCCAGACGTACCCCAAGATCCATGTCAGCACTGGAAAGGAATGCTGAGATTCCAGCACCTACTCCACACAAGGTCTTAGGCCACGGCATTGACGGGAGAGGAATCCCAAGAGGCCCCCGAGCAA
>NW_017207388.1:0-4443 GCF_001704415.2 Capra hircus | reverse complement strand
CGAGAGGAGGGATCCTTTCCCTGCGTGGTCGGAAAGAATTCCCGGGCATTATCCCGTCGTATTCAAGAAGAGGCGCTCTGCACAGGAAAGGCCAGAACTCCAGGGTCGTGCCACCATTCCCAGAGTCCCCCCCAGATGTCTCAGTCCATTCCAGGGAAACCTGTTTTCCTGACTGCTCGACTTTCAAGCCGAGGATCGACTCACAAACGGTGGTACGTGGGACAGCTCTGTGGGAAAGCCTCGTGGGAAAGCATCGAGGGAAAGACACAGATCCGCTTGATCCACGGCGAAGAAGAAGCATGACACTGCTGCTACAGATCGGAGGAAATCGCACGTGCATGGCCCCACTCGAGATGAGGACTGACTCCCCTGGGGAGACTCCAGAAGTACCCAAGATCCATGTCAGCACTGGAGAGGAATGCTCAGGTTCCGGCACGGACTCCACACAAGGTCTAGACCCGGAATCTACGGGAGAGGAATCCCGAGAGGCCCCAGAGCAATTCCCATGGGGACTGGCCTTTCCTGAGGGCAGCCAGGGTGGGTCCCTGAGGTCCCCATCGTAAGTCCAGAGCACCTGCCGCAACTCGAGAAAATCCAGGAGGTTCCCCAATCCAGGCGAGATGAGGCCCATTTCCGCTGAGGCAACAAGGGGGTAATCACACTTAAACTCTGGAACTTCCAAAGGTCCTTCACACCCTTGCTGCAACTCAAGAAGTTCCCTGACATACCCGTCTCTACTCAAGAGGATCCCAAGGGTCCCGCCCATATCCAGAGTGGCCCCGTTTCCGCCTGCTAGCTCGAGAGGAGGGATCCTTTCCCTGCGTGGTCGGGAAGTATTCCTAGCGTTCCCGTCTCATCTCAAGCGTAGGCGCTCTCCACAGGAAAGGCGAGAGGAACTCCAGTATCACGCCCCATTCCCAGAGTCCCTGGATGTCTCAGTCCATTCCAGGGAAACCTTTTTTCCCTGCACTGCCTCGACTTTCAAGCTGAGGATCGACTCACACCACGGTGGCATGTGGGACAGCCCTGTGGGAAAGCCTCGTGGGAAAGTCTCCTGAGAAAGCCTCGAGGGAAAGCCACAGATCCATGATCCACGCGAAGGGAAGCGTGACACTGCTGCTACAGCTCGGGAGGAAAACCCACGTGCATATCCCCGCTCGCGAAGAGGAATGACTCCCCTGGGAGACTCCAGAGGAACCCAAGATCCACCTCAGCACTGGAGAGGAATCCTCAGGATCCGGTACAGACTCCACACAAGTCCCAGGGCCCGGCATCGACAGGAGAGGAATCCCGAGAGCCCCCGCGCAACTGCATGGGGACTGGCCTTTCCTGAGGCCACCAGAGCGGGTCCCTGAGGTCCCAGTCGTAAGTCGAGAGCACCTGCCGCAACTCGAGAAAATCCAGGAGGTTCTCCCCTCCAGGCGAGATGAGGCCCATTTCTGCTGAGGCGTCTCGAGGCTAATCACACCTAACCTCTCGAACTTCCGAAGGGTCCTTCACACCCTTGCTGCAACTCAAGAAGTTCCCCGACATACCCGTCTCCACTCGAGAGGAAGCACGAGAGTCCCGCCCAAATCCAGAGCAGCCCCGTTTCCGCCTCATACCTCGAGCGGAGGGATCCTTTCCCTGCGTGGTCGGGAAAGAATTCCCGGCGTTCCCGTCGCATCTCAAGAGGAGGCGCTCTCCACTGGATAGGCGAGAGGAACTCCAGGGTCTTGCCACCATTCCCAGAGTCCCCCAGATGTCTCAGTCCATTCCAGAGAAACCTGTTTTCCCTGCATTGCGTCGACTTTCAAGCCGAGGATCGACTCACACCACGGTGGCACGTGGGACAGCCCTGTGGAAAGCCTCGTGGAAAAGCCTCTTGGGAAAGCGTCGAGGGAAAGCCACAGATCCGTTGATCCACGCGAAGGGAAGCGTGACACTGCTGCTACAGCTCGGGAGGAAAGCGCACGTGCATGCCCCCACTCGAGTAGAGGACTGACTGCCCTGGGGAGACTCCAGAAGTACCCCAAGATCTATGTCAGCACTGGAGAGGAATCCTCAGGTTACAGCACCGACTCCACACAAGACCTTAGTCTCCGACATCAAGGGGAGAGGAATCCCAAGAGGGCCCTGAGGTACTCACATGGGGACTGGCCTTTCCTGAGGCCAGCAGAACGGGTCCCTGAGGTCCCCGTCGTAAGTCGAGAGCACCTGCCGCAACTCGAGAAAATCCAGGGGGTTCTCCCCTCCAGGCGAGATGAGGCCCATTTCCACTGAGGCGTCTCGAGGCTAATTACACCTAACCTCTGGAACTTCCAAAGGGTCCTTCACACCCTTGCCGCAACTCAGGAAGTTCCCCGACATACCCGTCTCCACTCGAGAGTAAGCACGAGAATCCCGCCCACATCCAGAGGAGCCCTGTTTCCTCCTCCTAGCTCGAGGGGAGGGATCCTTTCCCTGCGTGGTCGGGAAAGAATTCCCGGCATTTCCGTCGCATCTCAAGAGGAGGCTCTCTCAACAGGAAAGGCGATAGGAACTCCAGGGTCGTGCCACCATTCCCAGAGTCCCCCAGATGTCTCCGTCCGTTCCAGGGAAACCTGTTTTCCCTGCACTGTCTCGACTTTCTAGCCGGGTTGGACTCACAAGACGGTGGCACGTGGGACAGCACTGTGGGAAAGCCTCGTGGGAAAGCCTTGATGGAAAGCCACAGATCCCTTGATCCACACGAAGGGAAGCGCGACACTGCTGCTACAGCTCGGTAGGAAAGTGCACGTGCATGCCCCACTCGAGACGAGGACTGACTCCCCTGGGGAGACTCCAGAAGTACCCCAAGATCCATGTCAGCACTGGAGAGGAATCCTCAGGTTCCGGCACCGACTCCACACAAGATCTTAGGCCCCTGCATCGACGGGAGAGGAATCCCGAGAGGGCCTCGAGCAACTCGCATGGGGACTGGCCTTTCCCTGACGCCACCACAGCGGGTCCCTGAGGTTCCGTCGTAAGTCGAGAGAGCACCTGCCGCAACTCGAGAAAATCCAGGAGGTTCTGCCTCCAGGCGAGATGAGGCCCATTTCCGCTGAGGCGTCTCGAGGCTAATCACATCTAACATCTGGAACTTCCAAGGGTCCTTCACACCCTTGCTGCAACTCAAGAAGTTCCCCGACATACCCGTCTCCACTCGATAGGAAGCACGAGAGTTCCGCCGTATCCAGAGGAGCCCCGTTTCCACCTCCTAGACCGAGAGGAGGGATCCTTTCCCTGCGTGGTCGGGAAAGAATTCCCGGCATTACCGTCGTATCTCAAGAAGAGGCGCTCTGCACAGGAAAGGCCAAAGAAACTCCAGGTCGTGCCACCATTCCCAGAGTCCCCCAGATGTCTCAGTCCATTCCAGGGAAACCTGTTTTCCCTGGCACTGCCGAGGATCGACTCACAATAACGGTGGTACGTGGGACAGCTCTGTGGGAAAGCCTCGTGGAAAGCATCGAGGGAAAGACACAGATCCCTTGATCCACGCGAAGAGAAGCATGACACTGCTGCTACAGAGTCGGGAGGAAATCGCACGTGCATGCCCCACTCGAGATGAGGACTGACTCCCCTGGGGAGACTCCAGAAGTACCCCAAGATCCATGTCAGCAGCTGGAGAGGAATGCTCAGGTTCCGGCACGGACTCCACACGAGGTCTAGACCCGGAATCTACGGGAGAGGAATCCCGAGAGGCCCCAGAGCAATTCCCATGGGGACTGGCCTTTCCTGAGGGCACCAGGGTGGGTCCGCTGAGGTCCCCATCGTAAGTCGCAGAGCACCTGCCGCAACTCGAGAAAATCCAGGAGGTTCCCAATCCAGGCGAGATGAGGCCCATTTCCGCTGAGGCAACAAGGGGGTAATCACACTTAAACTCTGGAACTTCCAAAGGGTCCTTCACACCCTTGCTGCAACTCAAGAAGTTCCCTGACATACCCGTCTCTACTCAAGAGGATCCAAGGGTCCCGCCCATATCCAGAGTGGCCCCCGTTTCCGCCTGCTAGCTCGAGAGGAGGGATCCTTTCCCTGCGTGGTCGGGAAAGTATTCCTAGCGTTCCCGTCTCATCTCAAGCGTAGGCGCTCTCGCACAGGAAAGGCGAGAGGAACTCCAGTATCACGCCCCATTCCAGAGTCCCCTGGATGTCTCAGTCCATTCCAGGGAAACCTTTTTTCCCTGCACTGCCTCGACTTTCAAGCTGAGGATCGACTCACACCACGGTGGCATGTGGGACAGCCCTGTGGGAAAGCCTCGTGGGAAAGTCTCCTGAGAAAGCCTCGAGGGAAAGCCACAGATCCCATGATCCACGCGAAGGAAGCGTGACACTCGCTGCTACAGCTCGGGAGGAAAAACCACGTGCATATCCCCGCTCGCGAAGAGGAATGACTCCCCTGGGAGACTCCAGAGGAACCCAAGATCCACCTCAGCACTGGAGAGGA
>NW_017207387.1:0-4443 GCF_001704415.2 Capra hircus | reverse complement strand
TCTCCACAGGAAAGGCGAGAGGAACGCCAGGGTCGTGCCACCATTCCCACAGTCCCCAGATGTCTCAGTCTATTCCAGGGAAACCTGTTTTCCCTGCACTGCCTCGACTTTCAAGCCGAGGATTGACTCACACCTCGGTGCCACGTGGGACAGCACTGTGGAAAAGCCTCTTGGGAAAGCCTCATGGGAAAAGCCTCGAGCGAAAGTCACAGATACCTTGATCCACGCGAAGGGAAGTGTGACACTGCTGCAACAGCTCGGGAGGAAAGCCTCCGTGCATGCCCCCACTCGAGACGAGGACTGACTTCCCTGGAGAGACTCCAGAAGTACCCAAGATCCATGTCGGGACTGGAGAGGAATCCTCAGGTTCCGGCACTGACTCCATACAAGGTCTTAGGACCCAGCATCGACTGGAGTGGAATCCCGAGAAGCCCGCGAGCAACTCGCATGGGGACTGGCCTTTCCTGTGGCCACCAGAGAGGGACTCTGAGGTAACCGTCGTAAGTCGAGAGCACCTGCCGCAACTCGAGAAAATCCAGGAGGTTCTCCCCTCCAGGCGAGATGAGGCGCATTTGTGCTGAGGCGTCTCAGGGTAATCAGACCTAACCTCTGCAACTTCCAAAGGGTCTTTCACAACCTTGCTGCCAACTCAAGAGGTTGCCCGACATACCCGTCTCCACTCGAGAGGAAGCACGAGAGTCCCGCCCCACATTTCAGAGGAGCCCCGTTTGCGCCTCCTAGCTAGAGAGGAGGGATCCTTTCCCTGCGTGGTCGGGAAAGAATTCTGAGTGTTCCGTCGCATCTCAAGAGGAGGCGCTCTGCACAGGAATGGCGAGAGGAACTCCAGGATCGTGCCACCATTCCCACAGTCCCCCAGATGCCTCAGTCCATTCCAGGGAAACCTGTTTTCCCTGCACTGACTCGACTTTCAGCCGAGGATCGACTCATACCACGGTGGCACTTGGGACAGCCCTGTGGGAAAGACTCGTGGGAACGTCTCGTGGGAACGTCTCGTGGGAAAGCCTCGAGGGAAAGCCACAGATCCCTTGATCCACGCGAAGGGAAGGGTGACACTACTGCTACAGCTCAGTATGAAAGCACACGTGCATGCCTCCACTCGAGACGAGGACTGACTCCCCTGGGGAGACTCCATAAGTACCCCAAGATCCATGTCAGCACTGGAGAGGAATCCTCAGGTTCCGGCAACCACTCCACACAAGATCTTAGGCCCGGCATCGACGGGAGAGGAATCAAGAGAGGCCCCGAGCAACTCGCATGGGTACGGGCCTTTCCTGAGGCCACCAGAGAGGGTCACTGAGGTCCCCCTCGTAAGTCCAGAGCACCTGCCGCAACTCGAGAAAATCCAGGAGGTTCCCCTTCCAAGTGAGATGAGGCCCATTTTCCGCTGAGGCGTCTCCAGTCTAATAACACCTAACTTCCAAAGGGTCATTTACACACTTGCTACAACTCAAGAAGTTCCCTGACATACCCGTCTCCACTCCAGAGGAAGTACGAGGGTCCGGCCACCTCCAGAGGAGCTCCGTTTCCGCCTCCAAGCTCCGAGATGAGGGATCCTTCCCTGCTTGCTCGGGAAAGAATTCCCGACGTTTCCGACGCATCTCAAGAGGAGGCGCGCTGCACAGTAAAGGCGAGAGGAACTCATGGGTCGTGCCACCATTCCAAGAGTCCCCAGATGTCTCAGTCCACTCCAGAGGATCCTGTTTTCCCTGCACTGCTTCGACTTTCACGCGAGGATCGACTCACACCACGGTGGCACGTGGGACAGCCCTGTATGAAAGCCTCGTGGGAAAGCCTCGAGGGAAAGCCACAGATCCCTTGATCCACGCGACGGGAAGCGGAACACTGCTGCTACAGCCACGGGGAGGAAAGCGCACGTGCATGCCCCCACTCGAGACGAGGCCTGACTCCCTTGTGGAGACTCCAGAAGTACCCCAAAATCCATGTCAGCACTGGAGAGGAATCCTCAGCTTCCCGGCCCCGACTCCACACAAGAAGAGCACCTGCTGAAACTCGGAAATATCCAGGAGCCTCTCCATTCCAGGCGACATGAGGCCCATTTCTGCTGAGGCATCTCGAGACTAACCACACCTAACCTCTGGAACTTCCAAAGGGTCCTTCACACCCTTGCTGCAACTCAAGAAGTTCCCCGACATACCCTTTCCTCTTCACATTCTGCCATAATGGTGGTGTCATCTGCATATCTAAGTTTATTGATATTTCTACCGGCAATCTTGATTCCAGTTCATGTATCTTCCATCCCAGCATGTTTCATGATGTACTCTGCATATAAGTTAAATAAACAGGGTGACAATATACAGCCTTGACATACTCCTTTTCCTTTTTGGAACCAGTCTGTTGTTCCATGTCCTGCTCTAACTGTTGCTTCCTGACCTTCATCCAGATTTCTCAAGAGGCAGGTTAGGTGGTCTGGTGTTCCCATCTCTTTCAGAATTGTGGCTAAAACAACAGTATAAGGACCTTTCCGATGTCAGGCCAAGGAATTGTGTTTCCAGTCATTGAGCCACACCTGATCACTGAGCACAAATTCATGAATCTGTTCCTCAAGGGGGAATGATATTCTTTTTTATACAAACTTAGTTACCTGATTTATTACCTAACCTAATTGTTCCATCTGCTATGAAATCCCACCCCCTTACTTGTGGCAAATCTGCTAACACCTGCCTCACTGTGGGAGGGGGTCTCCCATAGAAAATTTCATAAGGACAACAACTGTGGGAACGTGCGGTTACCCGTAATATGAGTAAGTCTGCCGGAAGCAAGCCCATCCATGTACAGTCAGTCTCTATGATCCATTTTGAAAGTGTTTCTTCAAGAGTTTGGTTGTTTCTTTCCACCATTCCAGAACACTGGGGCCTATATGCTGTATGTAATTTCCACTGATATTTAGAGCTTCACATACCTGTTAATTAACGCGGCTACAAAGACAGGGCCATTGTCGGATTCTATACTGGTTGGAAACCCAAGTCTGCGGATTATTTCTCAAATCAGCGAGCTACTTCATTTTCTTTTTCAGATCAGGTAAGGAAGGCCTCTGCCAACTGAAGAAGGTACCTACTATTCTAGTAAGTCATGATAACAGGTGACTGCCTTTGCTTCCCCGAAGGACACTCGCTTTCCCTGCATCCTGAGAACTCCACGTCTCAGCCAGTTGGAAAAGCGCTTCTTGGAGGTCATTATTCAGGGGCAACTTCCCCTGGAGCCCGGGGCCATAGGAGCGGCTCCACACTCCCAGGGAAAGGCAGAGCCACAGCCACACATCTGTCCCATCCCTTTGCTCTGTAGGAGAGCTCTAGTGAGCCTAGGTCTGTCAGGAAAATTCTTGGCTCCTTTGCGACACATTCTATGTGTGGAAACTGCATCCAGGACCTAGGGGCCACAGGGCGCCTGTTTCTCTCGGGGGCGGAGGGGTGGGGAGCCTGAAGCAGTGCGGCCCAGCAACAGCTTCCACATCCATCCAATTGCTCTTTTCTTACCTCTGATAGAACTAGCTTTGTTCCAGCCTTTGGCAATTTGGAGGCAAGCGGGCCCCACTTCCTCCCCAAGGAGGCATGGGACCTACTCTGAGTGGAAAGGCCCCTCACGGAGCTGAACCCAGGAAGGCACCCAGTCATGTCTGACACATTCCTGCATCCTGCTTCTTCATGAGCAATACCGCTATAAGCTAAGAATGTCTTTCCAAGGCTCAGAAAGGACAGGGAGATGCATGGTGCTGCCTCTGGAATTTCGGTCCTCTGAGCAGACCTGGAGGTCTCCCCCTTGAAGGAGATAACCAGTTTCTTTCCAAATACAGGCTTGCAAACACACACTGGGTGGCTGCCCTCTTCTTCCCTGAAGGACGATCACTTTTCCCCGCATCCTCGTGAACTCTGCATCCCAGCCTGCTGGAAAAGCGCTTCTTGGAGGTCATTTTTCAGGACAATTTTCCCTGGAGCCCGGGGCTGTACGGAGGGCCCATGCTCGCTGGGAAAGCAGAGTCACATCCACAGTCTGTTCTACCCCTTTTGCCCTGTAGGAAGCTCTAGTGAGCCTAGGTCTGTCAGGAAAATTCTTGGCTCCTATGGAGACACACCCTGTGTGTTAACCTGCATATCGGACCTAGGGCGCCACAGGGCGCCTGTTCTCTCGGGGGGCGACCCTGAAGTGGTGTGGCCCAGCAACAGCCTGAACATCATCTCGATGCTCTTTTCTTCCTTCTGATACAGCTAGCTTTGCTTCTCGCTTTGGCATTTCGGAAGCCAGGGGGAGCCCCACCGCTGTTGTCCTGGGGTCTATTGGAGGTACCGGGTCTATTGGACACCAGCATGGCACCCGACCCCCTAGACACACTCCCGCAGCCTCCTTCCCCATGGGCAGGACCGTTCTGACCTAGGAATGTGTTCCAAGGCTCAGAAAATGCAGGGA
>NW_017207386.1:0-4444 GCF_001704415.2 Capra hircus | reverse complement strand
TCGTTGGAAAGCCTCGAGGGAAAGCCACAGATCCCTTGATCCACGCGAAGGGAAGCGTGACACTGCTGACAGCTCGAGGGGAAAGCGCATGTGCATGCCCCCCACTCGAGACGAGGACTGACCACTGGGGAGACTACAGAAGAACCCAAGATCCATGTCAGCACTGGAGAGGAATCTAAGGTTCCGGCACCGCTCACACAAGATCTTATGCCCCGGCATAGACGGGAGAGGATTCCCGAGAGGCCCCGAGCAACTCGCTTGGGGCTGGCCTTTCTGAGGCCACCAGAGGGGTCCCTGAGGTCCCGTAGTAAGTCGAGAGCCCTGCTGCAACTCGAGAAAATCCAGGAGGTTCTCCCCCTCCAGGCGAGATGAGGCCCATTTCCGCTGAGGCGTCTCGAGGCTAATCACACCTAACCTCTGGAACTTCCAAAGGGTTCTTCACACCTTGCTGCAACTCAAGAAGTTCCCCGACATACCCGTCTCACTTGAGAGGAAGCACGAGAGTCCCGGCCACATCCAGAGGAGCCCCGTTTCCGCTCCTAGCCTGAGATGAGGGATCCTTTCCCTGCTTGGTCGGGAAAGAATTCCCGGCGTTCCGTCGCATCTCAAGAGGAGGCGCTCTCCACAGGAAAGGCGAGAGGAACTCCAGGGTCGTGACACCATTCCCAGAGACAACCAGATGTCTCAGTCCATTCCAGGGAAACCTGTTTTCCCTGCACTGCCTCGACTTTCAAGCGAGGATCGACTCACACCACGGTGGCACGTGGGCAGCCCTGTGGGAAAGCCTCGTGGGAAAGCCTCGAGGGAAAGCCACAGATCCCTTGATCCACGCGATGGGAAGCGTGACACTGCTGCTACAGCTCGGGAGGAAAGCGCACGTGCATGCCCCACTCGAGACGAGGACTGAGTCTCCTGGGAGACTCCAGAAGTACCCAAGATCCATGTCAGCACTGGAGAGGAATCCTCAGGTTCTGGGCACCGACTCCACACAGGTCTTAGGCCCGGCATCGAGGGAGAGGAATCCCGAGAGGCCCCGAGCAACTCGCATGGGGACTGGCCTTTCCTGAGGCCACCAGAGCGGGTCCCTGAGTCCCCGTCGTAAGTCGAGAGCACCTGCCGCAACTCGAGAAAATCCAGGAGGTTCTCCCTCCAGGCGAGATGAGGCCCATTTCCGCTGAGGCGCCGCGAGGCTAATCACACCTAACTCTGGAACTACAAAGGGTCTTTCACACCCTGGCTGCAACTCAAGAATTTCCCCGACATACCCGTCTCCACTCGAGAGGAAGCACGAGAGTCCGCCTCATCCAGAGGAGCCCCGTTTCCGCCTCCTAGCTCGAGAGGAGGGATCCTTTCCCTGCGTGTCGGGAAAGAATTCCCGCGTTTCCGTCGCATCTCAAGAGAGGCGCTCTCCACAGGAAAGGCGAGAGGAACTCCAGGGTCGTGCCACCATTCCCAGAGTCCCCCAGATGTCTCAGTCCATTCCAGGGAAACTGTTTTCCCTGCACTGCCTCGACTTTCAAGCCGAGGATCGACTCTCACCACGGTGGCACGTGGGACAGCCTTGTGGGAAAGACTCGAGGAAAGCCTCGTGGGAAAGCCTCGAGGAAAGCCACAGATCCCTTGATCCACGCGAAGGGAAGCCTGACACTGCTGCTATAGCTGGGGAGGAAAGCGGCACGTGCATGCCCCACTCGAGACGAGGACTGACTCCCCAGGGGAGACTCAGGACGTACCCCAAGATCCATGTCAGGACTGGAGAGGAATCCTCAGGTTCCGGCACCGACTCCACACAAGGTCTTAGGACCCGGCATCGACAGGAGAGGAATCCCGAGAGGCCCCCGAGCAACTCGCATGGGGAATGGCCTTTCCTGAGGCCACAGAGCATGTCCCTGAGGTCCCGTCGTAAGTGGAGAGAAACTGCTGCAACTCGAGAAAATCCAGAAGGTTCTCCCCTCCAGGCGAGATGAGGCCCATTTCCAAAGAGGCCTCTCGAGGCTAATCACACTAACCTCTGGAACTTCCAAAAGGGTACATCACCCACTTGTTGCAACTCAAGAAGTTCCCCGACATAACCGTCTCCACTTGAGAGAAAGCTCGAGCCTCCCGCCCATCCAGAGGAGCCCCGTTTCCGCCTCCTAGCTCGAGAGGAGGGATCCTTTCCCTGCGTGTTCGGGAAGAATTCCCGCGTTTCCATCGCATCTCAAGAGGAGGCGCTCTCCACAGGAAAGGCGAGAGGAACTCCAGGGTCGAGCCACCATACACAGAGTCCCCAGATGTCTCAGTCCATTCCAGGGAAACCAGTTTTCCCTGCACTGCCTCGACTTTCAAGCCGAGGATCGACTCACACCACGGTGGCACGTGGGACAGCCCTGTGGGAAAGCCTCGTGGGAAAGCTCCTGCAAAAACCTCGATGAAAGCCACAGATTTCTTCATCCACGCGAAGGGAAGCATGACACTGCTGCTACAGCTCGGAGGAAAGTGCACGTGCATGACCTAAGTCGAGACGAGGACTGAATCCCCCGGTGGAGACTCCAGAAGTACCCAAGATCCATGTCAGCACTGGAGAGGAGTCCTCAGGTTCCGGCACCGACTCCACACAAGGTCTAGGCCCCGGCATCGACGGGAGAGGAATCCCGAAGGGCCCCAACTCGCATGGGGACTGGCCTTTCCTGAGGCCACCAGACCAGGTCCCTGAGGTCCTCGTCTTAAGTCGAGAGCACCTGTGGCAACTCTAGAAAATCCAGGAGGTTCTCCCTCCAGGCGAGATGAAGCCCATTTCCGCGGAGGCGTCTCGAGGCTAATCAACCTGGCCTCTGGAACTTCCAAAGGGTCTTCACACCTTGCTGCAACTCAAGAAGTTCCCGACGTACCCCTCTCCACTCGAGAGGAAGCAAGAGAGTCCTGCCCACATCCAGAGAAGCCCGTTTCCGCCTCATAGATCGAGAGGTGGAATCCTTTCCCTGCGTGGTCGGGAAAGAATTCCCGGCGTTCCGGTCGCATCTCAAGAGGAGGCGGTCTCCACAGGAAACACGAGGGGATCTCCAGGGTCGTGACACATTCCTGAGTGCCAGAGATTTCTCAGTCCATTCCAGGGAAACCTGTTTTCCCTGCACTGCCTCGACTTTCAAGCCGAGGATCCACTCACACCACGGTGGCACGTGGGACAGCCCTGTGTGAAAGCCTCGTGGGAAAGCCACAGATCGCTTGATCACGCAAAGGGAAGTGTGACACTGCTGCTACAGCTCGGGAGGAAAGCGCACGTGCATGCCCCCACTCGAGACGAGGACTGACTCCCCTGGGGAGACTCCAGACCAAGACCATGTCAGCACTAGAGAGGAATCCTCAGGTTCCGGCACGGACTCCACAAAGATCTTAGGCCCCGTCATTGACGGGAGAGGAATCCCGAAAGGCCCCGGAGCAACTTGCATGGGGACTGGCCTTTCCTGAGGCCACAGAGCGGGTCCTGAGGTCCCCATTGTAAGTCGAGAGCACCTGCCGCACCTCCAGAAAATCCAGGAGGTTCTCACTTCCAGGCGAGATTAGGCCCATTTCCGCTGAGGCATCTCGAGGCTAATCACACCTAACCTCTTGACTTTCCAAAGGGTCCTTCACACCCTTGCTGCAACTCAAGAAGTTCCCCAACTTACCCGTCTCTACTGGAGAGGAAGCACGAGAGTCCGCCGTCATCCAGAGGAGCCCCGTTTCCGCCTCATAGCTCGAGAGCAGGGATATTTCCTGCGTGGTCGGGAAGAAATCCGGGCGTTCCCGTCGCATCTCAAGAGGAGGTGCTCTCCACAGGAAAGGCGAGAGGAACTCCAGGGTCGTGCCACATTCCAGAGTCCCCAGATGTCTCATTCCATTCCAGGGAAACCTGTTTTCCCTGCACTGCCTCGACTTTCAAGCCGAGGATCGACTCACATCACGGTGGCACGTGGGACAGCCCTGTGGAAAGCCTCGTGGGAAAGCCTCGAGGAAAGCCGCAGATCCCTTGATCCACGCGAAGGGAAGCGTGACACTGCTGCTACAGCTCGGGAGTAATGCGCACGTGCATGCCCCACTCGAGACGAGGGACTGCCTCCCTGGGGAGACTCCAGAAGTAGCCCAAGATCCATGTCAGCACTGGAGAGGAATCCTCACGTTCCGGCACCGACTCCAAGCAAGGTCTTAGGCTCCGGCATCGACGGGAGAGTAATCCCGAGAGGCCCCAGAGCAACTCGCATGGGGACTGGCCTTTCTTGAGGCCACCAGAGCGGGTCCCTGAGGTCCCTGTCGTAAGTCGAGAGCACCTGCCGCAACTCGAGAAAATGCAGGAGGTTCTACCCTAGGAGGCAAGATGAGGCCCATTTCCGCTGAGGCATCTGGAGGCTAATCACATCTAACATCTGGAACTTCCAAAGGGGCCTTCAACACCCCTTGCTGCAACTCATGAAGTTCCCCGACAGTT
>NW_017207385.1:0-4444 GCF_001704415.2 Capra hircus | reverse complement strand
GCTTTCCCACGAGGCTTTCCACGAGCTTTCCCACAGGGCTGTTCCACGTGCCACCGTGGTGTGAGTCGATCCTCGGCTTGAAAGTCGAGGCAGTGCAGGGAAAACAGGTTTCCCTGGAATGGACTGAGACATCTGGGGGACTCTGGTAATGGTGACACGACCGTGGATTCCTCTTGCCTTCCTGTGGAGAGCACCTCATCTTGAGATGCGACGGGAACGCCGGGAATTCTTTCCAGACCACGCAGGGAAAGGATCCCTCCTCTCCAGCTAGGAGGCGGAAACGGGGCTCCTCTGGATGTGGGCAGGACTCTCGCGCTTCCTCTCCAGTGGAGACGGGTATATCGGGGAACTTCTTGAGTTGCAGCAAGGGTGTGAAGGACCCTTTGGAAGTTCAAGAGGTTAGGTGTGATAAGCCTCGAGAAGCCTCAGCTGAAATCGGCCTCATCTCGCCTGGAGGGGAGAACCTCCTGATTTTCTCGAGTTGCGGCAGGTGCTCTTGACGTAAGACAGGGACCTCAGGGACCCGCTCTGGTGGCCTCAGGAAAGGCCAGTCCCCCTGCGAGTTGCTTGGGGTCCTCTCGGGATCCTCTCCCGTCGATGCCGGGCCCTAAGACCTTGTGTGGAGTCGGTGCCGGAACCTGAGTTTCCTCTCCAGTGCTGATATGGACCTGCTGTACTTCTGGAGTCTCCCCAGGGGAGTCAGTCCTCGTCTCGAGTGGGGGCTTGCACGTTCGCTTTCCTCCCGAGCTGTAGCAGCAGTGTCACGCTTCCCTTCGCGTGGATCAAGGGATCTGTGGCTTTCCCTCGAGGCATTCCCAAGAGGCTTTCCCACGAGGCTTTCCCACAGGCCTGTCCCATGTGCCACTGTGGTGTGATTCGATCCTCGGCCTGAAAGTGGAGGCAGTGCAGGGAAAACAGGTTTCCCTGGAGTGGACTGAGACATCTGGGGGACTCTGGGAATGGTGGCACGACCCTGGAGTTCCTCTCGCCTTTCCTGTGGAGAGCGCCCCCTCTTGAGCTGCTATGGCAAGTCCGGGAATTCATTCCCGACCACGCAGGGAAAGGATCCCTCCTCTCGAGTTATGAGGCGGAAACGGGGCTCCTCTGGATGTGGGCGGGGCTCTCGTGCTTCCTCTCGAGTGGAGACGGTATGTCGGGGAACTTCTTGAGTTGAAGCAAGGGTGTGAAGGACCCTTTGGAAGTTCCTGATGTTAGGTGTGATTAGCCTACAGACGCCTCAGGGGAAATGGGCCTCATCTCGCCTGGAGGGGAAACCCTCCTGGATTTTCTCGAGTTGCGGCACGTGCTCTCGATTTACGATGGGACCTCAGGGACCCGCTCTGGTGGCTTCAAAAAAGGCCAGACCCCATGCGAGTTTCTCAGGGGCCTCACGGGATTCATCTCCCGTCAATGCCGGGGCCTTAGACCTTGTGTGGAGTTGATGCCGGAACCTGAGGATTCCTGTCCAGTGCTGACATGGATCTTGGGGTATTTCTGGAGTCTCTCCAGGGAGTGAGTCCTCGTGCCGACTGGGGCCATGCACGTGAGCTTTCCTCCCGAGCTGTAACAGCAGTGTGGCGCTTACCTTCGCGTGGATCAAGGGATCTGTGGCTTTCCCTCGAGGCTTTCCCACGAGGCATTCCCACAGGGCATTCCCACGAAGCTTCCCCACAGGGCTGTCCCACGTGCCACCGTGGTGTGAGTCGATCCTCGGCTTGAAAGTCGAGGCAGTGCAGGGAAAACAGGTTTCCCTTGAATGGCCTGCGAAATCAGGGGACTCTGGGAATGGGGCCTGATCCTGGAGTTCCTCTCGTCTTTCCTGTGGAGAGCGCCTCCTCTTGAGATGCGATGGGAACGCTAGGAATTCTTTCCCGACCACGCAGGGAAAGGATCCCTCCTCTCGAGCTAGCAGTCGGAAACGGGGCCACTCTGGAATTGGGCGGGACTCTCGTGTTACTCTTGAGTGGAGACCGGTATGTCGGGGAACTTCTTCAGTTACAGCAAGGGTGTTAATTACCCTTTGGAAGTTCCAGAAGTTAGGTGTGATTAGCTTCGAGACTCCTCAGCGGAAATGGGCCTCATCTCGCCTGGGAGGGAGAACCTCCTGGATTTTCTCGAGTTGCGGCAGGTGCTCTCGACTTACGACCAGGGCCTAGGGACCCACTCTGGTGGCCTCAGGAAAGGCCAGTCCCCATGTGAGTAGCTCGGGGCCTCTCGGGATGCCTCTCTCGTCGATGCTGGGGGCCTAAGCCCTTGTGTGGACTCAGTGCCAGAACCTGAGGATTCCTCTCCAGTGCCCACATGGATCTTTGGGTACTTGTGGAGTCTCCCCAGGGGAGTCAGTCCTCGTCTCGAGAGGGGCATGCACGTGCGATTTCCTCCCGAACTGTAGCAGCAGTGTCACACTTCCCTTCCCGAGAATCAAGGGGTCTGTGTCTTTCCCTCGAGGCTTTCCCACGAAGTTTTCCCACGAGGCTTTCCCACAGGGCTGTGCCACGTGCCATTGTGGTGTGAGTCGATCCTCGGCTTGAAAGTCGAGGCAGTGCAGGGAATACAGGTTTTCCTGGAATGGACGGAGACATCTGGGGGACTCTGGGAATGGAGGCACGACCCTGAAGTTCCTCTCGCCTTTCCTCTGGAGAGCGCCACTTCTTGAGATGCGACGGGAACGATGCGAATTCTTTCCGACCACGCAGGGAAAGGATCAAACCTCTCGAGCGAAGAGGTGGAAACGGGGCTCCTCTGGATGTGGGCGGACTCTCGTGCTTCCTCTCGAGTGGAGACGGGTATGTCGGGGAACTTCTTGAGTTGCAGCAAGGGTGTGAAGGACCCTTTGGAAGTTCCAGATGTTAGATGTGATTAGACTCGAGACGCATCAGCGGAAATGGGCCTCATCTCGCCTGGAGGGGAGAACCTCCTGGATTTTCTCGAGTTGCGGCAGGTGCTCTCGACTTACGACGGGGCCCTCAGGGACCCGCTGTGGTGGCCTCAGGAAAGGCCAATCCCCATGCGTGTTGCTCGGGGCCTCTCGGGATTCCTCTCCCGTCGATGCCTGGGCCTAAGACCTTGTGTGGAGTCAGTGTCGCAACTTGAGGATTCCTCTCCAGTACTGACATGGATCTTGTGGTACTTCTGGAGGCTCCCTAGTGGAGTCAGTCCTCGTGTCCAGTGGGGGCATGCACGTGCGCTTACCTCTCGAGCTGTAGCAGCAGTGTCATGCTTCCCTTCGCGGGATCAAGGGATCTGTGGCTTTCCTCTCAAGGCTTTCCCACAGGGCTGTCCCACGTGCCACCGTGGTGTGAGTCGATCCTCGGCTTGAATGTAGACACAGTGCAGGGAAAACAGGTTTCCCTGGAATGGACTGAGACATCTGGGGGACTCTGGGAATTGTGGCACGACACTGGAGTTCCTCTCGCCTTTCCTGTGGAGAGCGCCCTCCTCTTGAGATGCGACGGGAACGCCGGGAATTCTTTCCCGACCACGCAGGAAAAGGATCCCTCCTCTCGAGGTATGAGGCGGAAACGGGGCTCCTCTGGATTTGGGCGGGACCCTGGAGCTTCCTCTCGAGTGGGGACGGGTATGTCGGGGAACTTCTTGAGTTGCAGCAAGGGTGTGAACGACCCTTTGGAAGTTCGAGAGGTTAGGTGTGATTATCCTCGGGAAGCCTCAGCAGAAATGGGCTCATCTCGCCTGGGGAGAACCTCCTGGATTTCTCAAGTTGCGGCAGGTGCTCTCCACTTACGACTGGGACCTCAGGGACCCACTCTGGTGGCCTCAGGAAAGGCCAGTCCCCATGCGAGTTGCTCGGGGCCTCTCGGGATTACTCTCCCTTCGATGCTTGGGCCTAAGACCTTGTGTGGAGTCAGTGTCGGAACCTGAGGATTCCTATCCAGTGCTGACATGGATCTTGGGGTACTTCTGGAGTCTCCCCAGGGGAGTCAGTCCTCGTCTCGAGTGGGGCATGCACGTGCTATTCCCTCCCGAGCTGAAGCGCAGTGTCACTCTTCCTTCGCGTATATCAAGGGATCTGTGGCTTTCCCTCGAGACTTTCCCACAAGGCTTTCCCACGAGGCTTCCCACAGGCTGTCCACGTGCCACCGTGTTGTGAGTAGATCCTTGGCTTGAAATTCGAATCAGTGCAGGAAACAGGTTTCCCTGGAATGGACTGAGAAATCAGGGGGACTCTGGGAATGGGGCCTGATCTGGAGTTTCCCTCGTCTTTCCTGTGGAGAGCGCCTCCTCTTGAGATGCGACGGGAATGCCGGGAATTCTTTCCCGACCACGCAGGGAAAGGTCCCTCCTCTCGAGCTAGCAGGCGGAAACGGGGCCACTCTGGAATTAGGCGGGACTCTCGTGTTACTCATGAGTGGAGACCGGTATGTCGGGAAACTTCTTGAGTTGCAGCAAGGTGTGAAGGACCCTTTGGAAGTTCCAGAGGTCGGGT
>NW_017207384.1:0-4445 GCF_001704415.2 Capra hircus | reverse complement strand
CCCCCCAGATATCTTCAATCCATTCCAGGGAAACCTGATTTCCCTGCACTGCCTCGACTTTCAAGCCGAGGACAATCACACAACGGTGGCACGTGGACAGCCCTGTGGGAAAGCCTCGTGGAAAAGCCTCGAGGGAAAGCCTCAGATCCTTTGATCCACACGAAGGGAACCGTGACACTGCTGCTACAGCTCGGGAGGAAAGCGCACGTGCAAGGCCCCACTCGAGACGAGGACTGACTCCCCCTGGGGAGTCTCCAGAATTCCCCCAAGATCCATGTCCGCACTGGAGATGAATCCTCAGGTTCCGGCACCGACTCACACAAGGTCTTAGGCCCCGCATCGACGGAGAGGTATCCCGAGAGGCCCCCGAGCAACTCGCATGGGGACTGGCCTTTCCTGAGGCCAACAGAGCGGGTCCCTTAGGTCCCCGTCATAAGTCGAGAGCAACTGCCGAAACTCGAGAAAATCCAGGAGGTTCTCCCCTCCAGGCGAGATGAGGCCCATTTCCGCTGAGGCGTCTCGAGGCTAATCACACCTAACCTCTGGAACTTCTAAAGGGTCCTTCACACCCTTGCTGCAACTCAAGAAGTTCCCCGACATACCCGTCTCCACTCGAGAGGAAGCACGAGAGTCCCGCCACCATCCAGAGGAGAGCCCTGTTTCCGCCTCCTAACTCAGGGGAAGGATCCTTTCCCTGCGTGGTCGGGGAAGAATTCCCGCGTTCCCGTCGCATCTCAAGAGGAGGCGCTTTTCACAGGAAAGGCGAGAGGAACTCCAGGGTCGTGCCACCATTACCAGAGTTCCCCAGATGTCTCAGTCCATTCCAGGGAAACCTGTTTTCCCTGCACTGCCTCGACTTTCAAGCTGAGGATCGACTCACCACATGGTGGCACGTGGGACAGCCCTGTGGGAAAGCATCGTGGGAAAGCCTCGTGGGAAAGCCTCGAGGGAAACCCACAGATCCCTTGATCCACGCGAAGGAAAGCTTGACACTGCTGCTACAGCTAGGGAGGAAACGCACGTGCATGCCCCCAAACGAGACGAGGACTGACTCCCCTGGGGAGACTCCAGAAGTGCCCCAAGATCCATGTCAGCACAGAACAGGAATTCTCAGGTTCCGGCACCAATTGCACACAAGGTCTTAGGCCCTGGCACCGACGGAGAGAAATCCCGAGAGGCCCCCGAGCAACTCGCATGGGGACTGGCCTTTCCTGAGGCCACCAGAGCGGGTCCCTGTCGTCCCCGTCGTAAGTCGAGAGCACCTGCCGCAACTCAATAAAATCCAGGAGGTTCTTCCCTCCAGGCGAGATGAGGCCAATTTCCGCTGAGGCAATCGAGGCTAATCACACCTAACCTCTGGAACTTCCAAAGGGTCCTTCACACCCTTGCCGCAACTCAAGAAGTTCCCCGACATACCCATCTCCACTCGAGAGGAAGCACGAGAGTCCCGCCCACTTCCAGAGGAGCCCCGTTTTCGCCTCCTAGCTCGAGAGGAGTGATCCTTTCCCTGCGTTGTCGGGAAAGAATTCCTGGCGTTCCCGTCCCATCTCAAGAAGAGGCGCTTTCCACGATAAAGGCGAGAGGAACTCCAGGATCGTGCCACCTTTCCCGGGTCCCCCAGATGTCTCAGTCCATTCAGGGAAACCTGTTTTCCCTGCACTGCCTCGACTTTCAAGCCGAGGATCGACTCACACCACGGTGGCACGTGGGACAGCCCTGTGGGAAAGCCTCGTGGGAAACCCTCGTGGAAAGCCTCGAGGGAAAGCCACAGATCCCTTGATCCACGCGAAGGGAAGGGTGAAACTGCTGCCACAGCTCGAGAGGAAAGGGGACGTGCATGCCCCCACTCGAGACGAGGACTGACTCCACTGGGGAGACTCCAGAGGTACCCCAAGATCCATATCAGCACTGGAGAGGAATCCTCAGGTTCCTGCACCGACTGAACACAAGGTCTTAGGCCCGGCATCGACGGGAGAGGAAAACCGAGAGGCCCCCGAGCAACTCGCATTGGGACTGGCCTTTCCTGAGGCCACCAGAGCGGGTTCCTGAGGTACCCGTCGAAAGTCGAGAGCACCTGCCGCAACTCGAGAAAATCCCGGAGGTTGTCCCCTACAGGCGAGATGAGGCCCATTTCCGCTGAGGCGTCTCGACGCTAATCACACCTAAGATCTGGAACTTCCAAAGGGTCCTTCACACCCTTGCTGCAGCTCAAGAAGTTCCCGACATACCCGTCTCCACTCGAGAGGAAGAACGAGAGTCCCGCCCACATCCAGAGGAGCCCCGTTTCCGTCTCCAAGCTCGAGAGGTGGGATCCTTTCCCTTCGTGTTCGGTAAAGAATTCCCGGCGTTCCCGTCGCATCTCAAGAGTAGGCGCTCTCCACAGGAAAGTTGAGAGGAACTCCAGGGTCGTGCCACCATTCCCAGAGTACCCCAGATGTCTCAGTCCATTCCAGCGAAACCTGTTTTCCCTGCACTGCCTCGACTTTCAGGACGAGGATCGACTCACACCACGGTGGCACGTGGGACAATCCTGTGGGAAAGTCTCGTGGGAAAGCCTCGTGGGAAAACCTCGACGGAAAGCCTCAGATCCTTGATCCACGCGAAGGGAAGCATGACGCCGCTGCTACAGCTCGGGAGGAAACCGCCTGTGCATGCCCCCACTCGTAACGAGGACTGACTCCCCTGGGGAGACTCCAGAAGAACCCCAAGATCCATGTCAGCACTGGAGAGGAATCCTCTGGTTCCGGCACGGATCCACACAAGGTCTTAGGCCCCGGCATCGACGGGAGAGGAATCCCGAGAGGCCCCCGAGCAACTCGCATGGGGACTGGCCTTTCCTGAGGCCACCAGAGCGGGTCCCTGAGGTCCCCGTCGTAAGTCCAGAGCACCTGCCACAACTCGAGAAAATCCAGGAGGTTCTCCCCTCCAGGCGAGATGAGGCCCATTTCCGCTGAGGTGTCTCGAGGCTAATCACACCTAACCTCAGGAACTTCCAAAGGGTCCTTCACACCCTTGCTGCAACTCAAGAAGTTCCCCGACATACCCGTCTCCACTCGAGAGGAAGGACGAGAGTCCCGCCCACATCCCAGAGGAGCCCCGTTTCGGCCTCCTAGCTCGAGACGGGGGATCCTTTCAGTGTGTGTTCGGGAAAGAATTCCCGGTGTTCCGTCGCATCTCAAGAACATGCGCTCTCCACAGGAAAGGCCAGAGGAACTCCAGGGTCGTGCCACCATTCCAGAGTCCTCCAGATGTCTCAGTCCATTCCATGGACACCTGTTTTCCCTGCACTGCCTCGACATTCACGCAGATGATCGACCCACACAACGGTGGCACTTGGGACAGCCCTGTGGGAAAGCCTGTTTGGAAAACTTGGTGGGAATGCCGAGATGGAAAGCCACAGATCCCTTGATCGTCAGGCCGGGAAGACTGACACTGGTGCTAGAGCTCGGTAGGAAAGCGCACGTGCATGCCCTCACTCGAGATGAGGACTGAATCGCCTGGGGAGACTCCAGAAGTACCCCAAGATCCATTTCAGGCCTGGAGAGGAATCCTCAGGTTCCGGCCCCAACTCCAGACAAGGTCTTAGGTTCCGGCATCTACGGTAGAGGAATCCAGGGAGGTCCCCTAGCAACTCGCTTGGGACCTGCCTTTCCTGAGGCCACCAGAGCGGGTCCCTGAGGTCCCCGTCGTAAGTCGAGAGCACCTGCCGCAAGTCGAGAAAATCCTGGAGGTTCTCCCCTCCAGGCGAGCAGAGGCGGCATTATTGCTGAAGCATCTCGAGGCCAATCACACCTACCCCTGGACCGTCCAAAGGTTCCTTCACACCCTTGCTGCAACTCAAGAAGTTCCCCGATATACCCGTATGCACTCGAGAGAGGAAGCAGAAAGGTCCCGCCCACATCCAAAGGAGCCCCGTTTCCGCCTCTTTGCTCGAGATGAGGGATCCTTTCCCTACTTGGTCGAAAAGAATTCCGGAGGTTCCCGTCGCATCTCAAGAGGAGGCCCTCTCCACAGAAAGGGGATAGGTACTCCCAGGTCAGGCCACCATTCCAAGAGTCCCCCAGATGTCTCAGTCCATTTCAGAGGAACCTGTTTTTCCCCAAACTGCCTCGACTTTCTCGCTGAAGATCGACTCAAACCACAGTGGCACGTGGGACAGCCCTGTGGTAAAGCCTCTTAGGAAAGCCTCGTGGGAAAGCCTTGAGGGGAAAGCCTCAAGGGAAAGCCACAGATCCCTTGATCCACGCGATGGGAAGCTTGACACTGCTTTGACAGCTCGGGAGGAAAGCGCACGTGCATGCCCCCACTCGAGACGAGACTGACTCCCCTGGGGAGACTCCAGAAGTACCCCAAGATCCATGTCAGCACTGGAGAATAATTCTCAGTTTACGGCCCGACTTCGCAAAAGGTCTTAGGCCCAGCATTGAAGGGAGAGGAATCCCGAG
>NW_017207383.1:0-4445 GCF_001704415.2 Capra hircus | reverse complement strand
GAGGAGCCTAAGACCTTGTGTGGAGTAGGTGTCGGAACCTGAGCATTCCTCTCCAGTGCTGACATGGATCTTGGGGTACTTCTGGAGTCTCCCCAGGGGAGTCAGTCCTCATCTCGAGTGGGGGCATGCACGTGAGCTTTCATCCCGAGCTGTAGCAGCAGTGTCACGCTTCCCTTCTCATGGATCAATGGATCAGGGTCTTTCCCTCGAGGCGTTCCCACGAGGCTTTCCCACTGGGCTGTCCCACGTGCCACCTTGGTGTGAGTCGATCCTCGGCTTGAAAGTCGAGGCAGTGCAGGGAAAACAGGTTTACCTGGAATGGACTGAGACATCTGGGGGTCTCTGTGAATGTGGCACGACACTAGAGTTCCTCTCGCCTTTCCTGTGGAGAGCGCCTCCTCTTGAGGTGAGACGGGAACCGGGAATTCTTTCCCGGGCAGGGAAAGGATCCTCTTCCCCTCCTCCTGTCGTACTCTCTAACTCTCGTACTTCCTCTCGAGTGTAGACGAGTATGTCGGGGAACTTCTTGGGTTGCAGCAAGGGTGTGAAGGACCCTTAGAAAGTTCAAGATGTTAGATGTGATTAGCCTCGAGACGCCTCAGTGGAAATGGGCCTCATCTCGCCTGGAGGGGAGAACCTCCTGCATTTTGTCGAGTTGCGGCAGGTGCTCTCGACCTACGACGGGGACCTCAGGGACCCGCTGTGGTGGCCTCAGGAAAGGCCAGTCCCCATGCGAGTTGCTCGGGGCCTCTCGAGAGTCCTCTCCGTCGATGCCGGGGCCTAAGACCTTGTGTGGAGTGGGTGCGGGAACCTGAGGATTCCTCTCCAGTGCCGACATGGATCTTGGGGTACTTCTGGCGTCTCCCCAGGGGCGTCAGTCCTCGTCTCCATTGGGGGCATGCAGGTAGGATTTCCTCGCCGAGCTGTAGCGGCAGAGTCACGATTCCCTTCGCGTGGATCAAGGGATGTGTGGCTTTCCCTCGAGGCCTTCCCTCGAGGCTTTCCCACGAGGCTTTCCCACTGGGCTGTCCTACGTGCCACCATTGTGTGAGTCGATCCTCGGCTTGAAAGTCGAGGCAAGGCAGTGAAAACAGGTTTCCCAGGAATGGACTGAGACATCTGGGGGACTCTGGGAATGGTGGCACGACCCTGGAGTTCGTCTCGCCTTTTCTGTGGAGAGCGCCTCCTCTTGAGATGCGACGGGAACGCCGGGAATTCTTTCCCGTCCATGCTAGGAAAGGATCCCTCCTCTCGAGTTAGGAGGCGGAAACGGGTTCCTCTGGATGTGGGCGGACTCTCGTGCTTCGTCTCGAGTGGAGACGGCTATGTCGGGGAACTTCTTGAGTTGCAGCAAGGGTGTGAAGGACCCTTTGGAAGTACCAGAGGTAGGTGTGATTAGACTCGAGACGCCTCAGTGGAAATGGGCCTCATCTCTCCTGGAGGGGAGAACCTCCTGTATTTTCTCGAATTGCGACAGGTGCTCTCGACTTATGAGGGGGACTCAGGGACACGCTCTGGTGGCCTCAGGAAAGGCCAGTCCCCATGCGAGTTGCTCAGGGCCCTCTTGCGATTCCTCTCCCGTCGATGCCGGGGCCAAAGACCTTGTGTGGATTCGGTGCCGGAAACTCTGGATTCCTCTCGAGTGCTGACATGGATCGTGGCGTACTTCTGGAGTTTCCCCAGGGGAGTCAGTCCTCGTCTCGTATGGGGGCATGCACGTGCCCATTCCTCCCAAGCTGTAGCAGCAGTGTCTCGCTTCCCTTCGCGTGGATCAAGACATCTGTGGCTTTCCCTGGAGTCTTTCCCATGAGGCTTTCCCACAAGGCTATTCCACTTGCCACCATGGTGTGAGTCGATCCTCGGCGTGAAAGTCGAACCAATGCAGGGAAAACAGGAACCTCCTTCCCCACAGTAGGGGATACACTGTCCCCTTGGGCGGGTATCTCCAGGGCACTCGCGCTGGGGGTTGCCCGCGGAGGTGCGGGCCTCAGGCTCCACGTGAGAAAAGCCCCAAATGGCATTAGCTGCCAGTCCAGACGCTGGCCCCTCAGGTCTCTGGCCGGAGCCTTGGGCTCCAGGCAACTCAAAGCCCTCGGGGGTGGCACTCTGGGACTGCTGTAGGGAAAGGATGCCAAGAGCCCACGGAGGAGTTGGGAGGGGGCATGGGGGAAACGGAGGCGAGGACAGCGAGGGATCTAGGTGGAGGCGCTGGAGAGAGCGTCTGGTGTCCCGGAATGCCTCGGAGGAGTCAGCGGGGGACAGTCGAGGACCAGGGACCTGTGGAATGTGAAAAGGCGGGAAATCTCAGAGCAAGGCAGGCTGGGAAAGGGGGCGTTGGTGGCCAATTCAAAGGGACCTAGGGGCGTTTCCTGGGCGGTGAGTTCCCTTGGCACTGCTGAGGGCCCTGATTGATCCACTCGGGGTTGAACCCACCCCCCGCTGCGAGGGAGGGCCACAAACCAAAGCCCCGAACTGCCCGCCACCCCCAACGGGGATCTTGGCGGTCCAGGGCACAGCCGTGCCCGGGAAAAGCCCACTCGCTCCACGGGACTCCGTCCAGGGTCTCTGCTTGGAAAGAGGCCAGGGGCGGCACCCTCCATCTACCCACCAAACCCTATTGACGTCAATGGTGGCGGAGACGCCTCCCGTTCTCCAGAGTCCTGAGCTGCTGGGTCCCCGCCCACTCGGCCAGCAGTCTGTAGCGTGCCCGTGTGCCTCTCCCACCATGGCTTCGTCCGGCTCCTCCAGCACCTCAAGCAGTACGTTTGCCCTCGGTCCCTGTGGTCGGATCACATCTCAGGGGATTTGCGGGTGGCCTGGGCAAGGGCTCTCGGCCAATGTGTTGACCCCCTCCACCCGAGAACGGCTGGGACCATCGGCCAGGCCCGGGGTTCCGAGGCGTCAGGTGTGCCCAAATTCGGAGGGCGTGGCATCGTTCGTTCATCTTTGCTCCTTTGGCACACATATGGCTTCTCCGTTCTCTTTTCTGGGAAGACAGTGTTGTTTCAGGGGGCGTGCTGCGGGGGGCGGGGGCCGGGGTTGGGGGGTGGTGGGAGCGGGTGCTTTGCTGGGATGAGGCCCTTTATCCTCACATCTTCATGTGGGAATGGAGTCGGGGAGCTCTGTGGCCTTGCTGCCTTCAGTGGCTTCCTCTGCACAGGGGCCTAGTGGCTTCTGCCTTTTGTCAGGCGTTACGGGGTTTGGGCGTCGCTTTGGTGGCCTTGGCCTTTGCCTTGGCCTGGGCCTGGCCTTTCCCTTGGCGTTGCCGTTTCCCTTGCCTTGGTCTTGGCTTGGCCTTGCCCTGCCCTTGAACTTGAACTTGACCTTGACCTTGACCTTGAACTTGACCTTGACCTTGACCTTGACCTTGACCTTGAACTTGGGCTTGACCTTGAACTTCAACTTGAACTTGAACTTGACTTGAACTTAAAACTTCAACTTGAACCTTGAACTTGAACTTGAACTTGACCTTGAACTTGATTTGAACTTGAACTTGAACTTGACCTTGATCTTTGACCTTGACTTGACCTTGAACTGGAACTTGACTTGAACTTGACCTTGAACTTGAACTTTGACCTTGAACCTTGAAACTTGACCTTGAACTTCAACTTGACCTTGAAACTTGAACTTCAACTTGAACCTTGACCTTGAACCTTGAACTTGACTTGACTTGACTGACTTTGACCTTGACTTGACCTTGACCTTGGACTGACCCTGAACTTGACCTTGACCTTGAAGTTGACCTTGAACTTGAACTTAAACTTCACCTTGATCTTGAGCTTGAACTTGAACTTGAACTTGACTTGACTTCAACTTGACTTGACCTTGACCTGACCTTGAACTTGAACTTGACCTTGACCTTGACCAACAACGGGAGACCTCGAGATTTGCTCAGAGCACCGGAGGTCCAGAAGCAGGGCCCTGTATCTCCCCTTCCCTTTGTGATCATTGCAAAGACATTCCTAGCTGATAGCGGGAGTGGCCCCTGAAGAAGCAAGCAGTGGGAGTGTGTTTGACACGACTGTGTGCCTTCCTGGCCTCAGCTCCGCAAGGGGCCTTTCTCTCGAAGTAGGCCCCATGTCCCTTGGGGAGGGTGTCATGCCTCTTTTCTCCTCACTGCCAAAGGGTGGAGCCAAGCTCGCTCTGTCAGAGGTACAAAAACAGCAATTGAATGGATTTTCAAGCTCTTGCTAGGCTGCACCCTTTCAGGGCCCACTTTACTGAAACAGGTGCTCTGTGGCCCCTGGTTGGGTATGCAGGTTCACAAACAGGGTGAGATCCTGTCCAAAGCCAAGAATTTTCCTGAAAGACCTAGGCTCACTAGAGCTCTCCTCCAGAGCAAAGGGGATAGAGGAGATGTATGGAGGAGTCTTTGCCTTTCCCTGTGAGTGTGGGGCTACTCCCTACGGCCCCAAGCTCAGGGATAACTGCCTCTAAGAAAGGAA
>NW_017207382.1:0-18196 GCF_001704415.2 Capra hircus | reverse complement strand
ATTATTTAGATCTCTTAAGTTCTTTGAATTTTTTTAGTATATATATGATTGCCAAATCATAAAGTATACTGTGTAATTGTTATCAGTGTGACATCTTTTTTTTTCCCTCTAGCCTTCCCTGGTGGTTATAGGAAACCCTGGGGTCTCCTTGGGTCTGTGGCCACCTTCTGGCCCTTCTAGTTCACGTCCTGCTTGCTTGGCCGGCCCAATTGGGCCCCTTGGAACACGTCCACACCACGAGACGGGAGGGGAGGGGCACTGACGCCTCCCCTCCCAGCGACCCTGTGTGGGGAGGCCCGAACAGAGCCTTATTTTGTGCTCACATCTTATTTGTGTGCTGGTTTTACTTATTTCATATCTGCATTTCTTTGTGTGTATATTTTCACTATCCTTGTCATTTTTCAGTGCCTGTATAGCATTCTTTCCTGATAATACACACCAGTGTCCCACTAGGATTGTTTTAATTTTTCCTCATAATTAATAGTAATGCTATGTACATTTTTATATGCTTTTACCTTTTTTTTCACTTTATATTATTCCCTTGGGCCAAATTTACCTAAATGTAGTTACCAGGTCCAAAAGTACAGCTGGAACCATAACTCACCTTATTGTTAGACTGCTTTTCAGAAAAATCAAATTTGTAGGATTGTCACCACTGTAGAGTTCAAATGTTTCCCTACATCTGGGCAACACTGGATTTTTATCATTTTATTCCTTTTTTCTTCTCTGAAAGATATATTGTGATACATTTGGGTTATTCTAATTTGCATTTTATTTCATTGCATTGTTACTTTTAGTGCTTTCATTTTTAAAAAAATATTTAAATGGTTCTATCTCTAAGGACTGTAGTTACCAGCTCATACATTCTTAATGTATTTTGGCCAGCAGACTTTGAAGAGCTATGGTAGGCACCTTTCCTCCCATTCTGGTGCTCACCTTTTGACATTTAGTTCATTAGACAAAAGAGCATTTTAAAAAATGACTGACTTTATCTGAGACTATGAATGCAGTGATATTAGGACGTAGCAGCTGTCAGATGGCATGCACGCATTCTCTCCTTCCATTCTCACCTCCCTCTTCCTCTCTGTTTTCTGCCCTTTTTTGAGAGAGGATATTAGACTTCTTGCTAAAGTCATATGAAAATACACTTGTTATCCAAAGCCTATCTCTGAGAAGGATACTGGTCCCATTGGTAATAGAGATTGCCTTGGGAGAGGTGAACCAGGCCAACAGCTGGGAGAGGAGAGGGAAACTTTTCACTGTAGCTTTTATAACTTTTGATTTCCAAACTGGATTGCTATTACTTTAAAAAAATTATTTTTTGGTATTACTTTTGTGTTGTTGTTGATATATTTTTATTTATTTTTTTAATTTAAATTTATTTATTTTAATTGGAGGCTAATTACAATATTGTATTGGTTCTGCCACACATGAACATGAAAACAAAGGCTTATGTAAGATCAGTGCTTGTCATTATTGTGGATCTTTAAAAGCTAACTTTAAAACCTGTGCTGTTGCGTGCGATAAACTTCAGTATGTAAGGGCAGAAAATGAGATGAAGGCAGTGCAATTTAGGTATATGTGATATTTGGGCAGAACTGCCTGCCATTCTATTTACTAAACATCACTTAACATAACATTTCTGGACTATAGGTACAGCATAAAGGAAACTGACTTTCATAGAAATACTTCCCTTGGGCCATTAGTATAAGGCTGAGACCTTCCACTGACCTACATTCCTGGATAAAGCTGGGGTATGAGAATGACTACTGAGTGATCTTCTTCATGTGTTTCTGTCTCATGGAAGCCGTTTCTAGCCAAGCACTGCTTGAGGCCAGCTGGCAGATGCAGGTTCCAATTTTCTGTTGTGATTCCCTGACTTTGGTGTTCTCCATGGGGCTTATCCTTTCTCCATCGATTGAGTTTTGACAAGTGCAGTGGCACAAATATGACTGGAAACCATGAGCTCCTCTCTGGCCACACTGGTGGTGCATGTCTCTTAAAGGGACCAAGAGGATGCCTGGAGGCTTCAAAGCCCCCTGAGGAGTTAGATCTCTAGACGTCTTTGTTTGAGGATAGACTTTGGAAATGAACTTTCAGGGAATCCTTCAACCTAATTGGAATTGGCTGTTGTCCCTGAGGCCTTGTACCGATTAGACTTGTGCTGTCTGATAAGGGAACCACTAGCTATATGTGGCTATTTAAATTGAAATAAAATGGAAAGACTGGGTTCCCCAGTCATGCTAGTGACAGTAGCCACGTGGGGCTGGTGCCTCCTGTACCAAACTGAGCAGATACAGACCGTTTCCATTATGGTAGAATGTCCTATGGGCCAGAGCTAAATTGTTCAGGCATGGCAGCAGTGTACGCAGATGTGTGGCCTGAGGGGATCGCCCTCCTGGTGCCATAAAGGCCTCCCTAATCCTAACGGTCCTTTGAGGATTGTCTGAATTCCAGTCCTCCAGCAAATGTATCCTGACCACTCCAACCCACAGTGATGACTCCCTTCTTTGAACACTAGGGTGCCTGAAAGATGTGATGACACGTTGTTTTATTGATATCACACTTTTGCCTTTGAAGTTAGTTCTCATCTTCCCAGCAAGGCTGCAGGGCCCTCAAGAGCAGAGCTTCAACCCCACACTGCCTGCTAGATGCATCTATATGTGACACAAAACTTCTCTTTTCATTGCAAAATGCTTGTCAGAAGCATTTATCAAAACCCTCCTTTTCTCCAACTGCCTTTTTATGCTTTCTTTGCTCTTATCTTCAATAGTTACAAGAATCAGTGTGTAGGACACAATGTCAGCTTTAACAACCATTTATTTTTTGAGGAAGGTCAACATGCTTATTATTGGGTATTACAGTCTCACTTTCTGTCTTGGTGAGGGGGTGAGGGTGAGGAAGGTTTCAGAAACACTGGTGTTAGATCTTGAAAACACTTTGGAGAAAGTTGATATCTTCCTCATCATTTCAGACCCCTGTTCTAGAGGAAGTATGGGGCTTTTCAAAGTCTGTGAACAACCAAAGGAGAAATGTGATCAGTTACCAGGCTTTCCAGTTGCTGTCAGGCCCTGGGGAGTGACCATTTAGGATTCAGAAATAAGTAGTTATGTAATAGCTTTTGTTTTTAAAAGTGCTTTCACAAAGAGTATTTTGCTCCTTCTGACAGCCTTGGGAAGAAAGCAGGAGAAACCCAGTGAGATCAGATGCCTTGTCTAAGGTCACATGGGTAGCCTGATGAGCTAATTTCACACAAGAAGGTTAACTTTCAACTCTTAACAGTACTGGTGTCCGTTTCAAAATGTCCAGGCAAAAGCAGCTATGCACTACAAAAGGCTATCATTTCTCCACTGTTTGGGTACATTTTCAGTTGTCTGATCCCAAGTGATCTGTTTGTTATGTGAGCTATACAGGACTTGTGTGGCCAATGAAAGTCTCCATTTGGACTCATTGTTCTATACCACTTGTCTTGTGCAAAGGGCTCTTAAAGCATCTAATAGTTTATCTTAACAAAATAATTGTTGTATCTGTAAGGACAGAAATGAGCATTTATCTTTGTTGCTGATGCATTGTGACAAGATGTCATAAAAAGACACAGGGCAATAAAGCACATAGCTTCTTATTTCTAGTAAAAGACATGGTTCTCCTAGACTTCTTGCAAATCCTCAGTTTTTCTCTTTAGCAATATAACCTTAGGAACCTCAAGGATCTATGATTAAAACTAAGGTAGCAGATAGCAAATTTAACCCCAAATAAACGTGGGAGGGGTAATAGTTTAGCTCTTCAGATCAATAATGCAGTACTGGAATGTGCTGATAGTTTAAACAAAATAAGAACAACCAAGAAATTAAAAGGAAAAAGCCAAAATTTGTAAAGGTAAAGACTTGAATGGAGAGATCTCTTCTGAAAAAGTAAGAAAAAGAGTTAGTTACAGAATTCAAGCATATACTGCAAGGCCACATTCTGAAAATCTCGAGGGGAAGAATAAAGCTTTGTTTTTGCAATTTGTGGGTCTTGTTAAAAATGTAGATTCCTGGTCACCATTTCCAGGTCTCCTTCAAGACACCCTTCTGCTGCTGCTTTTTTTTTTCCTTCTGCTGCTTTGATCTGCTTTGTGGGCAGCACCATGGACTTCACTTGGTTGGTACTGGTCACTCTGAAGAGAGAAATGTACCTGGGTGTTTATGGCCATGACACATGCCAAGGGCTAGGGAATGACACGTCGTACCATGAACGGATTTTGATCCCCCCCAAAAATAAGCTGTAATGAGCCTGTCTTGGTCCAGAAGCCCCCTCTTTTCTGGTGGGTTTTCCTAAGCAGGTATCATTGTAATTTCAAATTCAATGTAAACTGTCCTCTGTGGGGAGCTTTACTACTTTGAGCACCTTAGCACAGGGTGAGCCATTTCTGTATTTCTTCCTCCAAAAGCCCTTATCAGAGCAAAAAATAGGTTATCTGAACTGTTTCTCAGTGAATTCCTCTAATGTGTGGAATGTAGGGGTTGGGAGGAGGTGTCCCCATCAAAATGAAGTCACAGAAGAATGTGATTTTACTCTTTGACTGGACATGCTACTTGGAAACCTAGATGGGATCTTTTCTACTTATCACTAAACTCTACAGGCAGTTCCTGGTCATTGCTTGGTTCTGAGATGTGGCCCCTATTTGGCAGGAAAAAGAATATGGGATAGAGCCTCAAGACCTGTGATGTTTGAGCCCTGGCTCAGCCACCTGCTGGCTGTGCCACCTCAGGCAGGTCATTTGCCTCTATTTTCTCCTCTTTGAGAGACAACTTCAAGACTTGCAAGGAAGCATGGTGTGATAAGCTTTAGTGACTGTTACCTTGTCAATATAATGGAAATGATGCTTCACAGGGTGGATGTGAGAAAAGCACTTAGCAGAATGCCTGGTACATGGGTGGTCCCTAATAAATGTTACTCCCAGTACCTGTCACCCCTTTGCTGTGAGGTTTAAAATCAGATAACTGCATAATAACCTGCAAATTGCAATCTACATACATACTAAGGGAGAAGGAAATGGCAACCCACTCCAGTATCCTTGCCTGGAGAGTCCCATGGACAAAGGAGCCTGGAGGGCTACAATCCATGGGGTCGCAAAGAGTCAGACATGACTGAGCGACTCACATACACACACATACATACTAGTCATATTATTTCATCCTCATATTGCTGGTGAGTGGGTGTGCTGCAAGGCAAGAGCCATTCAATGTGATGGGCAAGGGGGGTGAATGATCAAAACTCCTATGTTCAAAATGACATAACAGAGCTTCATTCTAAAATGATAAATTTGTTCTACCTGAAGTGTCATCGTTTGAGGACTATTGGCTGGTCAGGTCACTTCTGCGTTGATAAGAGGGTGAGAAACTGCCAAGACAAAGGTGCAATACTAGCTTAAGCCTCTGCCCTTTGATGGACAGGAAACACTAGAAACCCTGAAGGGAGCACAACCATTGTGGCATCGCACATAGAAATCTCAGGGCCCCTCAGTCTCAAAGAATTATCTTCTGGGACTTGGTTATTCCTAGGCATGACTTCTCATAATTCTTGCTAATTAGGACACCCAGGATTGGCACCAGACTCAGACAAGGGCTGCCGCTGGCAGGTAATTTCAAGGGCTCATGTGTCCCAGGTCACAAAACAATGTCAGCCCTCCTGGAGCTTGGAACAAATAGAACATTTTTGATCCTTCTCGGAGCAAAGATAATGATAGTGGAGGTCTTAAGAGAAGAGGAGACAAGGGGAGGTCCATTTTACTACTCCAATCTTTGAAATGATTCTTAACCATTGTGAGGTCTGGAGCAAGAAGGTGGTAGTATGAGGTTGCAGCAGCCTGGAGGGGACAGAGCGGAGATGGTGGCTCAGGTGCTGGCTTTGCTCTGTGGACCTTCCTCACCCATTGGAATGCAGAAGCAGCAGGGTCCCAGAAAGGCCTGCAATAGGCTGGGGGAGGTGGCTGGGCTAGGTGTGCCATGGTAAGGGTGGACAAAAAGGATGGGGCAAATCAAAGGCAAGATGAGAGAAGCATGAGAGATGAGAGAAGCTCTCCACGCCAACACCTATTGTCGGTATGGAGAACAGAGTATTATGGTGAAAGTTTTGGATTTGAGGCAGTTTATGGATTAAGATACTGAGGATAGGATACATAAAGGGATAAACTGGGACAGAACAATCTAAGGGACTGGTTCTTAACGTTGGCTGCACAGCACAACCATCTGGAGAAATATTACAAATAGGCGTGCTTGGACCCTGCCCCAAATGAACAGGAATCCCTGAGGCTGGGGCAAGCATTGTTCTCTTTTCTAAGTTGCCTAGATGACTTTAGCATGAAGTGAGGTTGAGAATTCCTTATCTAAAGGAAGGAGGGGAAGGGGCAGATGCTACTAAATGGCCAGACACAAGTCCGTTAACTCAGTGGTTCTTAACACTGCCTGTTCGTCAAAATCACCCAGGGCCCAGGCTGCAACCCAGACCAACTGAATCCGAATCTCTGGGGATGGGACGCTGGGCGTCAGTTGTTAAAGTTGATTCCAGGGTGCAGCCAGGGTTGAGAACCTCTGTGTAACAGTTCCCACACAGGGCTGTCCATCAGCTTCATGTGGGTAGAAGTTGAGGCATTCCTGACTTAGTTGAAATTTGACTCTGATGGTGCTAAGGCTGTTGTTCTGACAAGACAAGCCCTTGCTGTCATGAAACTTATACTCAAGTGAATCCTCTACCAGAGGATGAGGGCAGGAATATTTGACAGCTTTGTTTACTTCTGAATCTCTAGCCCTTGGCACATAGTAGGCACTTGATAAATGTTGAATAAATGACTAAATGGTGACCTAAGTGCTGTGGAGAAAATAATGGCAGGATAAGGGGGATGGTTTGGGTTTATGTGTGTGTACACACATGCTGGGGGATGGTTAAAGTGAAGCAAAAGTAATACAAAACAGGAGGATCTAGGAGGATCTGTAGTTTCAGTCTCCTCAGAGGCTTCCTAAGAGGGCTTTAGGTGGAGGGAATTTCCTGGGATCACACTAAGGAGTGGCCCAGATTTTTGGAAAGCTGCCTAAGAAGGGTACCCTGCAAAGCAGATGGAGCCAGCATTCATTTCCCTCAGCCAGCGCCCCTTCCTCTTGGAAGCATCTGTTCCCTCGCTGCCCCCACCAGGCCCTCCAGTTCCAGGGACTCACTCCTTGCGTGCCATTGTTCTCAGGTGCTAAGGGGCTTACTCTATGCACTTAACTCGGGGACAGTAACTTCAACCAGGGGTTGGCCCCTACTGGGAGTGCTTCCTGAGGTCCACTCAAGGCACACCACCACACCCTTACTTTAAGGCACTCCCTCATTTCTGTCAGGGTTCCACTGGTTAATACTGAGGGGAGCCAGTGAAAAATATTTACCTTAAGACTGCTCAAATTCTCCAGACATGGACATTCAAGACTTTCTGTGACCAAAACACAATATTGGAAAACAGTTATTTCTGAGACATGTATACATTTTGGCAAAAAATAACCTCAATAATTTCATCAGAGAATCGCAGAAACTAGGCAAGCAGAAGAAACCGAAAGAGGTGAGATCCTCAAATTCTGGGCACAGGTCTTGGGGAAGATGCCTCTAACATGCCAAGCTCATCCCATCTAGGGTCCCTTGCACTTACTGAACTCTGTGTGTGGGACCCTCTGCTTCCAGATCTTGTGGTCACTTCCTTCCCATTATTAAGATCTGATGTTTCTAGACTTCTTGGACCAAACTAATCTAGCCAGTCATTCTATATCACTTGGGCTCTTTATTATTTTTTTTCATATTCATTCATGAGTTTCACAAATATGTACTGAGTATCTACTCTGTGCTTCTTTTGTAGACACATGGGGATACAGTGAACAGAGAAAAATCCCTGCCCTCATGGAACTAACATTCTAGGGAAGGGAGAGAGTCAATAAACAATTTTTTAAAAAAAGCTTTCAGATGGTACAAATGCTAGGGATAAAATTAAAGCAGGGAGTGCTGGGGTGGCATTGGGGTTTCAGTTTTAAAGAAAACTGTTCAGGGAATTTTTGACTTCGAATATAATATTTCAGCAAAGATCTGAAGAAGATAAATGTTCATGTGGCTGGAGTGGAGTGATTAAGAGGGATCATAAAGAGAGGTGGTCAGACAGGTCACCAGGAGGGGGGAGTGGAATCCAGACCATGTGTGGCCTTGTAAGCCATTGTAAAGACCCTGGCTTTTATCCTGGGTGAAATGGGAAGTACTTATTCCTATCAAAAATTATTGGGTTTATGTGCTGTACTCAGTTGCTCAGTCCTGTCCCACTCTTCACCACCCCAGAGGAAGCCCTATTGTGTTTATATCCCCTTCCCAGTTAGAAGGAGGTGAAGACTTTGTCTCTCATTCGCAGCTGTATCTTCACAACTTAGAACAGTGTCCAGCCCGAAGAAAGTGCTCAGTGACTCTGTTGAATGTGAATGAATGCATGAACTGGACAGGTGCAATATTAAATATTACCACAGGATACCTATGTCTAAGCATGACTCACTGCAGTGAAGTTGAAGAAAACAATGACATTGAATTCAGATTTAGGAGACTTGGGATCTATATTCTGACTGACAGTATGACCTTGGACAAGTCACTTCCCTACCCTGAACCTCAGTCTCTTCAGCTGTAAAATAAGGTTATACTAGCTACTTTCTGGCTCTGACAGCTTATGATTCCATAATACAGGAAACACACCAGTGATGTATCATCCTCTGACGATGACCTGTTTATGGGCTTCTGGCAACTTACTTCCATTCTATGATTCATCTTTTAATGAATGTTATTCCCACTCTCATTTGGAGAGGATATATTTCTTGAGTAACTTCTTGAGTGGGTGCAGGCTTGAAACAACCAAGGCCAACTCCAGCTCTGTAGTTGGAGTTTTCAGGCCATCTTTACAGTAAACATGATACCCCTACCTCAGTGCTGTCCCATTGTTAGAGCCACATTGATCCTTTGAGGTTTAAAAGAATAGAGGACCAAACTCAACTCATAAATAATGAGTCAGTTTTAACAGAGACAGAATTAAAGTGGGGTCCACCCTAGCCAGGATTTAATTTAAGCAAATAAATGTAGTTTTAATTTTTAGCTTTAAAAGCTTTTAAATATATTTTACTAGGGCTAACCTAGTTATACAAAGCAAGCATACGTTCTTAAAGAGATGATTAAATCCTAGTAGCATGGGCTGTAGTCTACATATAGATGTCATAAACCTTTATTTCCTGGATATTTCCCACTGGATCATGGTAACTGTAAACTTATAGTCACACTACATACTTTTCACCACAATTATTACTGGAATCTTACTAGTGTTTCAGAAAAAGCAAACTAGTTCATCACACTAACTGGTTAACTGACTCAGTATTCCTCCAATTTAGATCAGCCTACTGGAAAACTCAGTATTCAGCAATGCGATGAACAAACTCTTTAAATACAATCTAATTTAAAGTAAGAAAAGAAATCAATCCAACGTTCTGTAACCTTGGCACTTGGATCTGTGGAACGCTCATCATCAAAACTAAAGAAAAGATACAAGACATTTCATTTTCTTTGTATTTTATATGTAGGAATGAATAATGATTAATGAATATAATGACTGTTAAAGAACCATCTGTCCAAGTCTTTATTTATATAGATGCAAACCTGGTATGGTATGTCTGTGAGTTCTCAAAATAAAAATGACAGCTACATTGACTTTGGTTTTATATGTTCCCACTTGTCTTATGCAATGATACCAATAGTTGAGATTTGCCTGCAATGCTAATTATGTATGTTAAGACAAGCGTGAGTGGAGATAAAGCCAGTGGTGGGCCAGGAGTGGATGTCCTAAAATGGCATCGGGTCAAAAAGAAACCTTAATTTCATGGTGCCAGGTGGAAAAGGATATAGTTGGAACAGGGTGGATTTTCTTCCTTGTACCCTATTTCTCCCATAATACGAAGTGCTACTGTTCTGAACTTATGGTTACCAGCGGGGAGGGTGGGGTGAAGGGATGGTTAGGGAGTTTGGGATGGACATGTACACACTGCTGCATTTAAAACAGATAACCAACAAGGATGTACTGTATAGCACAGGGAACTCTGCTCAATGTTATGTGGCAGCCTGGATGGGAAGGGAGTTTGGGGGAGAATGGATACATGTATATGTATGGCTGAATCCCTTTGCTGTCTACCTGAAACTACAACATTGTTCATTGGTGATACCCCAATATAAAATAAAAAGTTTTAAAACATTAAAACAGAGTGCTACTGTTCCCAGTTTGTGAATATTCTTATAAACACAAGGGCAATTTTAGACATGTTTTAGCTATTCTAGAAAAACTATTAGGACTTCAGTGTACTTTGTTCCTCCCTGTCCCTATAGATACCACATGGTCCAGCCTTTCTCTTACAGTCTTCTCCAACCTGGATGGTCTTATCTAAATCTTATCCATCATTTAAAGCCCAACTCCAACTCTAATGCTTTGGAGAATTCTTCTGAGTGCTCTAATTTACATTGCCCCTCTGTGTCCTTGGGATTCTTCTGACAGTGCCACCCAGGCTGAGCATTTAGGTACATACATGAACTAAGTGAGAACTCCTTTAGGTGAGCCATTAGTGTGGGGGACTGTTGACTCAGAGCCTGTCTCCCAGATTCAAGAACCTAACACATTAAAGACTCAAAGTAACTATACTATAGACCACTATACTAGAAAGTAGATCCCAGGAGAAGAAAGTAGAGACCAGATAAATAGGAATAGGAGAAAAGATGTGAAGGGAGGGCCCAGGAAGTAAACACAGAGGGGAGTTAGGGGAAGGAGTGAGGGGAGATTGAAGGGCTAAACTGGCTTCCTCACAGGTTTACCTGAGGGGCCTATTCTTCCCATCAACATAATCTTCATTTCAGATTTCTATTTCCTTAGCCAACTATTATTACTTTAACTGACTGTACCTAGCAAATGAAGGCAGATCTTCATTATATAAAGATGCACTCATCATTCTATGGATGAAGTGATGTGTTGGTTCGGTGCTAGGTCTCATTTCTGTTTCCTGGAAAAATACAAGTAAGACACAAAAGAGTGTTTATAATAAATAAAATATACCACAACATTTCCTTAGTTATCTATATAGCCAGCATTTCTGACCAGGCACACTTTGTTTGGTCATGAGATTTCACATGGCTTTCCAGTAAAAAAAAACCGATCCCAATACATAGAGTTTGTGTAAGGCTATTGACCTGATGAGCTCCTGAACTGGCCAGATTCATATCCCTGTGTTTTGTTTTCTCTGGTTCATTGCTGCTTCTGAGTTAATTGGAAAGAAATGAAAGTCAAAGTCGCTCAGTCATGTATGACTCTGCAACTCCATAGACTGTAGTCCATGGAATTCTCCAGTCCAGAATACTGGAGTGGGTAGCCTTTCCCTTCTCTAGAGGATCTTCCCAACCCAGGGATTGAACCCAGGTTTCCTGCAAATGGATAATCCATGGGATTGTTTTACTAGGAAATTCGAAATCATGTGTAATTCCCATACATATGGGTAAGGTACAATTTTTGGGGTAGGGCTAACCCAATAGGTCAGTGAGGCCCAGATCACCACTAGAAGGGTACAGAACCAGGGCTAAGAGCTAGAGTTTATGGGCTGTTTACAGGGGGAATATTCAATATATTCAACTAACAAGCTGGATACGTAATTTTTAAGAAGATAGTTGGTTAAATAACTTCCCCAAAGTCACATAGCTACTAAGTGACAAACCCAGAATTCAAACCCAGATAGGCTGAATTTGGATGAATGTTTTTACTCCCCTTCAAGTCCATCTTCTGGTCCTGCCCACTGGAATGGAGTTGGTACACACAAAACTTCCAGTGAATATTTACAGGTCAGTGTACAAAAAGCCCCCACAACCTATCATTTAAAAATAATTAGCTTGTATTTCTCCTAACCAGTTTCTATTTTCTGTTTTTCTTGTCCTTCTAAATAGGACTCTTTCTATGATCTGTTTTTCTTCAATTGAGGCTCCTGGCTTCATCTGTTAATCATTTCTCTTTTGTTGTAAATATCATCAGAGCTGGGAGAGACTACTTGGGATCCAGTTGATGCCCTTATCTTCCTACCCAATGTGTATTACTTGGACTAAGTTCGTGAAACTCTCTACCCTTTCTTTAGAAACCTCGTCACTGATAGTTACTTTTCTCACTTACGCTCAGTTGTGTCTTTTTCTCCTAAGGCGAGTTTGTGACAGTCAAGCATTTTGAGGTAGTTACATCAATGCTAGAAACAGTTCTTATTAGTGTCTGTTCAGATTCTGTCTGTTTTGCTGGTGACACTCCAGTAATTATAGTTACACTGGATTTGAGCTGACATTTTCTTACTGACAAAAATTTTTTCAGACTGCATTTGCTAATTGGTAGCTTAGGTGAGCCACTGTGCTGGTAGTGAGCTTAGTGTCTTCTTTTACTTGATCTTTAAGTGGCTTTCTGGAAATTCTTCTTCTTCTTTTATGACCTCTTGTAAAACAACTTCATCTTCATCAGAAGCTAAGCTTTCTTCTTTATTTTCTAAATTTTCTTGACTAATATGAGTTATTAACCGAATGATAAGATCTTTTTTGCTTTGGACATCTTTTAAAAGCTCCACTTTGGTGATGTCGGGCTTTATTAAACTCTGAAATGAATTCCTACTAGAAGTCTGGAATTAAAGAGACAATGAATGTTTAAAAAACAATCAATTCAGTCATTTTTGCTGTGGTTCTATTGTATTGAATAGTAAGGCAACTTTCACATGGTTTCTATTTCAATTTAGTAAAATTACTTATCTTTAAGTGCCTTTTACTTATATATTAGTCATATGTTTAAAAGAAAAAAATAAATAAAAATCACAAGCAATATTTCCTATTTTCTATAATTCCTTTTTGCTTTCAAGATTAACAGTCCAGTTCAAAGAAGAGACCCTAACTAAGGTTCCTCCTTTTGCTTCAAAGTTTACATTTTAACTCATCAAGATATGCAAAATGCATACTTTAAGTAACACAGTTTTCATCATTTGCTTTGAAAGTCTTATAACAGATTTAGACACGATAACATGTTTTTCTGAACTTCTTACTAGGGAACTAATACACCAATCTAAATAAATAAATTTTCATGAAAAAGACAAAGTAATAGCTGACCTGGATTTTTTAAACTGATGAATAAGGGCAAAAATTGTGAAGGACTTTGAATGTTCACCCCTCACCCCTCCAACACCCTAATCCTTGGAACATATTTTCCAAAGGAAGCTTAAAAGAGTAAATTTTCATTCTCTTCACTTCCCTAGTCAAATGTTACTTTCCATTTTGCAATGTTAAAGACAGATTAAGGAAGAGACCATTACAATTAAACAAATAACTTTTCCCATTTCTGTAGCCTTTTGATGATGCCACAGAACTTTTAAGTTAATCTGAATTATCAACCTTAGATCCCTCTGTAACACTGCAAACCAGATTTTCAGATAAATGCTGCCTTAAAGGAATATCCTTTTGTGCAAAACAAAATCTGGGTTAACAACTGGTTTGAGGGGGCTAATAGTGAAGCACTCTTTGATTTTCACCCTCTTCCGTTTCTTTGAAAGACATGGGGTGCTCTAGTGCTGCCTGTGCAGAGTCACTGGATTTCTGAGATGAAATTGGTAAGACAGTGCCTTCTGGGAGAGAGTAGTCTCCTTTCACAGCTTGATCAGAATGGCTGAAAGCTTGGGCTTCACTTTTAGAAGATGATGGTTTAAACTCTGATCTGACTCTTTCCATTGGCTCTATATAGTTTTAGTTGAATCTCCTGTGGAGTATCTGACATATGAAGGTACATCTAAGGAAGTCTTGTCCTTTGTTTTCATATCTTCCTCTGAATAAGACAACAAGCTGGAGATTTGTGGAGGATCATCCCAGCAGCTAATTCCCTGTGACTTTGAAGTGGACATTTCTGGTCCAATTGTAAATCGGGAGCAATTAACAGTGCAGGCGTTTTTAGCTCCTTGGAGCATTTTCCTTTGGATGGTTTTTGATCATCAACTCATAGAAATAAGTGCACTGGTCTATCAGTGTGCTGATGATCTGACTTGCTACAATGTTTTCTTCAAATATGCTAGTTGAAGGTGGTTCCTTGTGGCATTTTTCTTTGTCTAGTTTGTTCTTAATTATACTAAGCATGTCAATGACAGTATTAACAGCATAAGTAAGCAATTCTGAATGGAAAAGTAAAGCTGTTGAAGGGCATTGTGTATGTTTTCCTGGGAATCATACTACTTGATTTAGATTCATCAGGAAACGTAGTCAGTGTTTGTAACTTGGAAATATTGTTTTCATTGCTAGTTTCTGTTGCACAACAAAGTTTTCAATAGGTGTTCTCACAATTTCAGAAAAAGCATATGTAGAGACGTGTTTAAACTGTAGGTCTGCAAATGACTGTAAGGTGTTCAGAACCCTTCCAAGATCTGAGTGATCTGGTGGCCAGTGATCCCCAGTGTTTTGTCTTTCAACTTTGTGTTGTAAGTTGGTACAGCGTTGAGATTGTTTGTTCGTAAGGAACGCACATTTTCTTCTAGCAGCAGTTTCTTTCTTGCTTTGTAGTGTTTCTTTACTATCCACTGTGAACATCTGAGTCAAGAAGCACAACTCTAATTTTTCAAATAGCTTTTTAATGATTTCCTGGCCAAATAAATTAATTTGTGCTTGAGAATCCTCAACTCTAGAAGCAGCTCTTTTAAAATGATGGTGACTGCTTTCACATGGCTCAAGAAGTGACAAACTTAAAAGTGAAACAGATTGTTCTAATTCTGTTGCTTTTGTTGAAATTTCATTCAAAACAACCTCGGCTATCATCAGTAGCTTATATTTTTTGTTATCCATCTTGCTTGATTCTGTTTACCATTTGTCAAACATTTGCTTAAAAATATCTTCTTTGGGAAAGAGTTTGTCTAGTTGTGAAGAAACATTCTCCAAAGAGAATTGGACTTCTGGATTTGCAGCAGAGGTTGTGTTAAAATACCCCGTGGAAGTTTGAGATCATCTGAATGTGAGCCTTTTATTGGATTGGCCAAATTATTCTTCATAGCATGTAGTCCTTGCAAAACTGCACTCACTATTCCACTTGCTCTCTCAATTTGGTCAGAAAGTAAAGTGTTTACATTTGCCACTGGCTCTATTTTGGCTTCAGCCTCTTCAAATTCATTCACATTGTTTGCAGAATATTACGTGCTATATCCCTGGCATACATTTTTAGCTCTGCAGTGAGAAATTTTGCTCTCAGTGAGGGATTTTTGGCGCTCCCCTATTGACAGTAGGTGTGGGAGCCCAACAGAAGTTTTGGACCAGCTACCTTTTAGGGTCTTCTCTCTAGGACCTAACTTGGTTTTGCTTTGGGCTTTAGCTCCACTAGGTCCCAGCTGTGGTTTTGTTCCAAATTTAGACAAAGAGGTAACTTTTGATTTTGTTTTAAATTTTATCTTAACACTTGCCCTAGGGCTGCCCTTGGGCTAGCTTTAGAATTGCATAGCCTCAGAATTTCATCAGATTGACCTTTAGGGGATGAATTCTCTTCTAGATTCAATAAAGCAAAACCTGTGATCTTTTGAGAACCTTTTGAACCAAGTGTTCGCCTAGTCACAACGGAGAAAATTGCAATAAGGTGTTTTCCAATGAATTGATATTTCCAATGCCTGTGTAAGGATAAACTTGTGGTATCACAGGTTTAGGGGGAACACTGCTTTTTTTCTGCTTGTTTCAGTTCTCTAAAGCATGATGGATTCATCAGTAATCCATCACTGCCAGAGGCTTCCATTTCTCCTCTGGTCTCACTGTTTTCATATAACGAGGTCATAATTACTGAGAACATTTTTGTGTAAACACTTTCAACTATGTCATTTGCAACACTGCTTATATGTGACTGTAAGGCTTTTTTTCGTGCTGATGTTTTAATTTTAGAATCAGATGTAAAGTGGGGGAGTTCATTGAATGGAGAACAATGTTCTGTGTTTTCCAATACCCTTTGATATGCCTTCTTTAAAATTTCCTTAACTACACTTAACAAAGAATTTGTTTTTTCCTGTCCAGATTCTCCATTTCTAAATATTTCTTCCAATGTCCTTCTCTGGTTTTCCACTTCTGGTGTTTTTTGGTTTTCACCTGAGTATTTTGAAAAGAGAGACAGTTTGGTGTTGTCTTCCATTTTTCTTTGACCTGGCACTATTTCATTTTGTACAGCTAGTTGGGTAACAAGATCAGGGTCCTGCTTTGAGTAAAAGCCACTTGCCTTCAAAGATATTTTATTACATAAACTCTTTAAGATGTTTTTGACAGTTTCACTTGCAATGATGTTTTCTTGAAATGAAGTATTGTTTTGATATGTATACATCTTTTGGATTTCTAGGTCTATGTCATTTTTTATAAGCGTCAAAATGGTATTGGCGATTAGGTCAGCATATTCCTTAAGACTAGCAGGTCTTTCTCTGTAATTAGCTAATGTGTAATTTGTGACTTCTTGATTGAGAATGGTTCCAGCTGTTGATATTTTCGGGACAGTCACATCTAATGGCATTTGGTTTGATTCAAGAAACACACTGTCATTTTGTTTACAATTTGTAAATTCTGAGCCAACATCTGGTTTTTCTCTAGTCTCAGGATCAAGAATAAGTAGCAAATCTATTCTTTCTGTGGCAAAAGATTTTAATCTATTCAAAATAGTTTTAGTAATAAAGTAACAGTAAGCATTTTCCTTACGTGGATCAGGAGTAGATTTCTTGGCATCTTGTTTCTTAAGTACAGTTGTCTGATTATCATCAGAAAGAGCTGATTCAGCTGAACATCTCTTCCTTTCTTGCAAAAGGAAATCTCTCCCTTTTCCTTTCATTCACTGAATCTATAACAGAGGTTGCTTACGCTTTGCCCTTTCATTCACTGAGTCTGTAACAAGAGGTTGTTGACGCTTCTGCCCTTCCATTCACTGAGTCTTTAATAGGGGATTGTTGATGCTCTGCTTTGGAAAATGCATCAGAAAATGCTGTAGACAATCTTGGAGAAATGGAATCATTCTGCACTGATGCGAACCATGATAGCAGAAGTGAGATTTTGAAGAACAATATCCACCATATCGTTGGAAATCATAGCAACGCACTCCTTAGGAACTAAAAGTGTGAGAATAGCCTTATTTGCATACCTAGGGTCCCTTTCAGAGTTTGTTTCTAAATGTCTCCCATTTAGAGATTATTCTCATCTATTGTTTCCTCACAGATATCAATTAAGATACCTTCAATGGTATCTAGTATTTGAAATTGAAGTTTTTTACAATAATCACTTTTATTGAATAGCTTTTCAATAATATCTTCTGGCGCAACTGGATCAGTCTCTCTGTCAAATACATTTTTTTCATATTTGCCTTTAGTAGACACAATATCTAACACTGTGCTAACAACCTGACTTGGAATACTTTCAAAAGCCACAACACTTTGAGTTAAGAATGGACTTCTTATGTCTTGATCTAATTTATGTTTGATTCCTTGTAAAATTTGTCTAGCCACTTCTGTTGCATACATATTTAATTTAGAGGCACTCAGTTGACATATCGAGGTGGTCTTTCCTGATTTACTGTGATCCATTGAGCAACAAGAAAATTGGTCTTCAGAATGTGAATCTTTGGTGGATAACCATGGTTGTTGTAAAGCAATCTCATCCTGCTGTGAAGGTAAAGCCACAGGAACTGTGAAACTGATGTGAGGACAAAAGAGAGCCTTTACTTTAGAAGTAGCAATGCTTCTAAATTTGTTAATATTGACTGTATAATATCTTCAACGACATTTATTTTGGTCAGTTTACCAATATTGAAAGTGGACTGAAGTGTGCATGGATTTCTGTCCAGTATGGTAGAATAAACAGGGGACTTTCCTCCACGGGTATGGTTTAGGGAAAAAGATATGTCTGCTGGAAAGGTGATAGTATTATACCTATTTTCACTTTCATTTCTATCTGTCATGGCAGTATAATAAAGTTTTTGAAATATGGTTCTAACGACATCATCTGCAACAATGGTTACATCTGCTTCAGATATCTGTCATGGCAGCAGAATGAAGTTTTTGAAATATGGTTCTAACGAATCATCTGCAACAATGGTTACATCTGCTTCAGACACTAAAGGGGCCACTGTTTCATCCAGGGA
>NW_017207381.1:0-4446 GCF_001704415.2 Capra hircus | reverse complement strand
GATCCAATCCCTGGGTGGACGGGAAAGAATTACCGGTGTTCCTGTCGCATCTCAAGAGGAGGCGCTCTCACACAGGAAAGGCGAGAGGAACTCCAGGGTCGTGCCCACCATTCCCAGACTCCCCCAGATGTCTCATTTCATTCCAGGGAAAACTGATTTCCCTGCATTGCCTCGACTTTCAAGCAGAGGATCGACTCACACCATGGTGGCAGGTGGGCAGCCCTGTGCGAAAGCCTCGGGGAAAGCCTCGAGGGAAAGCAACAGATCCATTGATCCACGCGAAGGAAGCTCGACACTGCTGCTACATTCGGGAGGAAAGCGCATGTGCATGCCCCCACTCGAGACGAGGACTGACTCCCCTGGGGAGACTCCAGAAGTACCCCAAGATCCATGTCAGCCGTGGAGAGGGAATCCTCAGATTCCGCACGGACTCCAGACAGGGACCTAGATCCCGGCAATGACGGAAGTGAATCCCGAGAGCCCCCGAGCAACTCGCATGGGGACTGGCCTTTCCTGAGGCCACCAGAGCGGGTCCCGGATGTCCCCGTCGTAAGATGAGAGCACCTACCACAACTCGGGAAAATCCAGGAGGTTTTCCCCTCCAGGCGAGATTAGGCCCATTTCTGCTGAGGTGTCTCGAGGCTAATCACACCTAACTTCTGGAACTTCCAAAGGGTCATTGACACCCTTGCTGCAACTCAATAAGTTCCCCGACATACCCGTCTCCATTTGAGAGGAAGCACGAGAGTCCCGCTCACATCCAGAGGAGCCCCGTTTCCGCCTCCTAGATCTTGAGGAGGGATCCTTTCACTGCGTGTTCGGGAAAGAATTCCCGGCGTTCCCGTCGCATCTCAAGAGGAGGCGTTCTCCACAGGAAAGGCGAGAGGAACTCCAGGGTCGTGCCACCATTTCCAGAGTCCCCCAGATGTCTCAGTCCATTCCAGGGAAACCTGTTTTCCCTGCACTGCCTCGACTTTCAAGCCGAGGATAGACTCACACCACGGTGGCACGTGGGACAGCCCTGTGGAAAGCCTCGAGGGAAACCCACAGATCCCGTGATCCTCGCGAAGGGAAGCGGGACACTGCTGCTACAGCTCGGTAGGAAAGAGCACGTGCATGCCCCCACTCGATACGAGGACAGACTCCGCTGGGAGACTCCAGAAGTACCCCAAGATCCATGTCAAATAGGTGAGGAATCCTCCGGTTGGGGCACCTACTCCACTCACGGTCTTAGGCCCTGGCATCGACGGGAGAGAAATCCCGACCGGTCCCCGAGGAAACTCGCATGGTGACTGGCCTTTCCTGAGGCCACCAGAGCGGGTCCCTGAGGTCCTCGTCGTAAGTCGAGAGCACCTGCCGCAACTCGAGAAAATCCAGGAGGTTCACCCCTCCAGGCGAGATGACGCCCGTTTCCCATGAGGCGTCTCGAGGCTAATCACACCTAACCTCTGGAACTTCCAAACGGTCCTTCACAACCTTGCTGCAACTCAAGAAGTTACCCGACATAGCCGTCTCCACTCGAGAATAAGCACGAGAGTCCCGCCCACATCCAGAGGAGTCCCGTTTCCACCTCATAGCTCGAGAGGAGGGATCCTTTCCCTGCGTGGCCATTCAAGAATTCCAGGCGTTCCCGTCGCTTCTGAAGAGGAGGCGCTCTCCACAGGAGAGGCGAGAGGACCTCCAGCAGAGTCCCCCCAGAATTCTCAGTCCATTCCAGGGAAACCTGTTTTCCCTGCCCTACCTCGACTTTCAAGCGAGGATCGACTCACTAAACGGTGCCACGTGGGACAGCCCTGTGGGAAAGCCTCGTTGGAAAGCCTGGTGGGAAAGCCTCGAGAGAAAAGCCACAGATCCCTAGATCCTCGCGAAGGGAAGCGTGACACTGCTGCTACAGCTCGGGAGGAAAGCGCACGTGCATGCCCCCCACTCGAGACGAGGACTGACTCCCCTGGGGAGACCCCATAAGTACCCCAAGGTCCATGTCAGCACTGGAGAGGAATTCTCAGGTTCCGGCACCGACTCCACACAAGGTCTTAGGTACCGACATTGACGGGAGAGGAATCCCGAGAGGCTCCCGAGCAACTCGCATGGGGACTGGGCTTCCTGGAGGCCACCAGAGCGGATCCCTGAGGTTTCCCGTAGTAAGTCGAGAGCACCTGCCGCAACTCGAGAAATCCAGGAGGTTCTCCCCTCCAGGCGAGATGAGGCCCATTTCCGCTGAAGCGTCTCGAGGCTAATCCATGTATCCTCTGGAACTTCCCAAAGTGGTGCATCACACCCTTGCTGCCAACTCTAGAAGTTCCCCGACATACCCGTCTCCACTCGAGAGGAAGCACCGAGAGTCCCGCCCACATCCAGAGGAGCCCCCGTTTCCGCATCCTAGTTCGAGAGGAGGGATCCTTTTCCCTGGTGTGGTCAGGAAAGAATTCCCCGCGTTCCCGTCGCATCTCAAGGGGAGGCGCTCTCCTCAGGAAAGGCGAGAGGAACTCCAGGGTCGTACCACCATTCCCTGAGTCCCCCAGATGTCTCAGTCCATTCCAGGGAAACCTGTTTTCCCTGCACTGCCTCGACTTTCAAGCCGAGGATCGACTCACACCACGGTGGCACGAAGGACAGCCCTGTGGGAAAGCCTCGTGGGAAAGCCTCGGGGGAAAGCCTCGAGGGAAAGCCACAGATCCCTTGATGCACGCGAAGGGAAGAGTGACACAGTTGCTACAGCTCGGGAGGAAAGCGAACGTGCATACCCCCACTCGAGACGAGGACTGACTCCCTTTGGGAGACTCCAGATGTACCCCAAGATCCATCTCAGCACTGGAGAGGAATCCTCATGTTCCGACACCGACTCCACGCAAGGTCTTAAGCCCTGGCATCAACGGGAGAGGAATGCCGAGAGCGCCCCGAGCAACTCGCATGGGGACTGGCCTTTCCTGAGGCCACAAGTGCGGGTCCCTGAGGTCCCCGTCGTAAGTCGAGAGCACCTGTCGCAACTCGAGAAAATCCAGGAGGTTCTCCCCTCCAGGCGAGATGATGCCCATTTCCGCTGAGGCGTCTCGAGGCTAATCGCAGCTAATCACTGGAACTTCCAAAGGGTCCTTCACACCCTTGCTGCAACTCAAGAAGTTCCCCGACATACCCGTCTCCCTCGAGAGGAAGCAATAGAGTTTTGCCCACATCCAGAGGAGCCCCGTTTCCGCCTCCTAGCTCGAGAGGAGGGATCCTTTCCCTGCGTGGTCGGGAAAGAATCCCGGCGTTCCCGTCACATCTCAAGAGGAGGCACTCTCCACAGCAAAGGCGAGAGGAACCCCAGGGTCCTGCCACCATTCCAGAGTCCCCCAGATGCCTCAGTCCATTCCAGGGAAACCTGTTTTCCCTGCACTGCTCGACTTTCAAGCCGAGGATCGACTCACACCACGGTGGCACGTGGGACAGCCCTGTGGGAAAGCCTCGTGGGAAAGCCTCGAGGAAAGCCCCTGATAACTTGATTCACGCGAAGGGAAGCGTGACACTGCTGCTACAGCTCGGAGAAAAGCTTCCGTGTTTGCCCCCACTCGAGACGAGGACTGACTCCCTGGGGAGACTCCAGAAGCCCCCAAGATCCATGTCAGCACTGGAGAGGAATCCTCAGGTTCCAGCATCGACTCCACACAAGGTCTTAGGCCCCGGCATCGACGGGAGGAATCCGAGAGGCCAATAGCAACTCGCATGAGGACTGGCCTTTCCGAGGCCACCAGAGCGGGTCCCTGAGGTCCCCGTCGTAAGTCGAGAGCACCTGCCGCAACTCTAAAAACTCCAGGAGGTTCTCCCTCCAGGCGAGATGAGGCCCATTTCCGCTGAGGCGTCTCAAGGCTAATCAACCTAACCTCTGGAACTTCCAAAGGGTCCTTCACACCCTTGTTATAACTCAAGAAGTTCCCCGACATACTCGTCTCCACTCGAGAGGAAGCACTAGAGTCCCGCCCACATCTAGAGGAGCCCCGTTTCCGCCTCATAGCTCGAGAGGACGGATCCTTTCCCTGCGTGTTCTGTTAAGAATTCCCGGCGTTCCCTCTGCATCTCAAGAAGAGGCGTCCTCCACTGGAAAGGCAAGAGGAACTCCAATGTCGTGCCCACCATTCCAGGGTCCCCCAGATGTCTCAGTCCATTCCAGGGAAACCTGTTTTCCCTGCACTGCCTCGACTTTCAAGCCGAGGATCCACGCATACCACGGTGGCACGTGGACAGCCCTGTGGGAAAGCCTCGTGGGAAAGCCTCGAGGGAAAGCCACAGATCCTTGATCCACGTGAAGGGAAGCGTGACTCTGTGCTAGAGCTCGGGAGGAAAGCGCACGTGGATGCCCCACTCGAGACGAGGACTGACTCCCCTGAAGAGACTCCAGAAGAACCCCTAGATCCAAGTCAGCACTTGGAGAGGATTCCTCAGGTTCCAGCACCGACTCCACCCAAGGTC
>NW_017207380.1:0-4446 GCF_001704415.2 Capra hircus | reverse complement strand
TCTCACTCACATTCAGATGTTCCATTTTTCCGCATCTTTTCGGGAAATGAGGGACCCTTTACACATCAGCTGAACTTTCGGGATTACTCTCCAGACGATGCCGAGGCCTAAGACCTTGTGTTGAGTCAGGGCCCAAATCTGAATCGCTAGGGGAAAAACCTCCTGTGTTTACACTCACTTGGATTAAGGGATCTGTGGCTTTCCCTCGAGGCTTTCCCACGAGGCTTTCCCAGGAGGCTTTCCCACAGGGCTGTCCCACGTGCCACCATGGTGTGATCGATCCTCGGCTTGAAAATCGAGGCAGTGCAGGGGAAAAAAGGTTTCCCTGGAATGGACTGAGACATCTGGGACTCTGGGAATGTTGGCACGACCCTGGAGTTCCTCTCGCCTTTCCTGTGGAGAGCGCACATCTTGAGATGCGACGGGAACGCCGGGAATTCTTTCCCGACCACGCAGGGAAAGGATCCCTCCTCTCGAGCTATGAGACGGAAATGGGCTCCTCTGAATGTGGGCGACTCTTGTGCTTCCTCTCGAGTGGAGACGGGTATGTCGGGGAACTTCTTGAGTTGCAGCAAGGGTGTGAAGGACCCTTTGGAAGTTCCAGAGGTCAGGTGTAATTATCCTCTAGACGCCTCAGCAGAAATGGGCCTCATCTCGCCTGGAGGGGAGAACCTCCTGGATTTTCTCGAGTTGCGGCAGGTGCTCTCGACTTACGATGGGGACCTCAGGGACCCGCTCTGGTGGCCTCAGGAAAGGCTAGTACCCAACGAGTTGCTCGGGGGCCTCTCGAGATTCCTTTCCCTTCGATGCCAGGCCCTAAGACCTTGTGTGGAGTCGGTCCGGAACCTGATGATTCCTCTCTAGTGCTGACATGGATCTTGGGGTACTTCTGGAGTCTCCCCAGGGGAGTCCGTCCTCGTCTCGAGTGGGGGCATGCACCTGCGCTTTCCTCCCGAGCTGTAGCAGTAGTGTCATGCTCCCGTCGCGTGGATCAAGGGATCAGTGGCTTTCCCTCGAAGCTTTCCCACGAGGCTTTCCCCCAAGGCTTTCCCACAGGGCTGTCCCACGTGCCACCGTGGTGTGAGTCGATCCTCGGCTTGAAAAGTCGAGGCAGTGCAGGGAAAACAGGTTTCCCTAGAATGGACTGAAACATCTGGGGGACTCTGGGAATGGTGCACGACCCTGGAGTTCCTCTCGCCTTTCCTGTGGAGAGCGCCTCCTCTTGAGATGCGACGGGAACGCCGGGAATTCTTTCCCGACCACGCAGGGAAAGGATCCCTCCTCTCGAGCTAGGAGGCGGAAACGGGAGCTCCTCTGGATGTGGGCGAGACTCTCGTGCTTCCTCTCGAGTGGACACGGGTATGTCGCGGAACTTCTTGAGTTGCAGCAAGGGTGTGAAGGACCCTTTGGAAGTTCCAGAGGTTAGGTGTGATTAGCCTGGAGACGCCTCAGCGGAAATGGGCCTCATCTCGCCTGGAGGGAGAACCTCCTGGATTTTCTCGAGTTTGCGACGGTGCTCTCGACTTACGACGGGACCTCAGAGACCCGCTCTGGTGGCCTCAGGAAAGGCCAGTCCCCATGCGAGTTGCTCGGGGGCCTCTCGGGATTCCTCTCCGTCAATGCTGGGGCCTAAGACCTTGTGTGGAGTCGGTGCCGGAACCTGAGGATTCCTCTCCAGTGCTGACATTTATCTTGAGGTTCTTCTGGAGTCTCCCCAGGGGAGTCAGTCTTCGTCTCTAGTGGGGGCATGCACGTGTGCTTTCCTCCCGAGCTGTTGCAGTAGTGTCACGCTTCCCTTCGCGTGGATCAAGGGATCTGTGGCTTTCCCTCGAGGCTTTCCCACGAGGCTTTCCCGCGAGGCTTTCCCACGGCTGTCCCACGTGCCACCGTGGTGTGAGTCGATCCTCGGCTTGAAAGTCAAGGCAGTACAGGGAAAACTGGTTTCCCTGTTATGGACTGAGCATCTGGCGGACTCTGGGAATCGTGGCACGACCCTGGAGTTCCTCACGCCTTTCCTGTGGAGAGCGCCTCCTCTTGAGATGCGACGGAACGCCGGGAATTCTTTCCCGACCCCGCAGGGAAAGGATCCCTCCTCTCGAGCTATGAGGGGAAACGGGGCTCCTCTGGATTTGGACAGGACTCTCGTGCTTCCTCTCGAGTGGAGTCGGGTATGTCGGGGAACTTCTTGAGTTGCAGAAAGGGTGTGAAGGACCCTTTGGAAGTTTCCAGAGGTTAGGTGTGATTAGCCTCGAGACGCCTCAGCGGAAATGGGCCTCATCTCGCCGGGGGGAGAACCTCCTGGATTTTCTCGAGTTGCGGCAGGTGCTCTCGACTTACGACGGGGACCTCAGGGACCCTCTCTGGTGGCCTCAGGTAAGGCCAGTCCCCATGCGATTTGCTCGGGGGCCTCTGGGATCCCTCTCCCGTCGATGCCGGGGCCTAATACTTTGTGTGGAGTCGGTGTCGGAACCTGAGGATTCCTCTCCTGTGCTGACATGGATCTTGGGGTACTTCTGGAGTCTCCTCAGGGGAGTCAGTCCTCGTCTCGAGTGGGGGCATGCACGTGCACTTTCCTCCCGAGCTGTAGCAGCAGTGTCATGCTTCCCTTTGCTGGGATCCAGGGATCTGTGGCTTCCTCGAGGCTTTCCCACGAGGCTTTCCCACGAGCTTTCCCACGAAGCTTTCCCACAGGGCTGTCCCACATGCCACCGTGGTGTGAGTCGATCCTCGGCTTGAAAGTCGAGGCAGTGCAGGGAAAACAGGTTTCCCTGGAATGGACTGAGACATCTGGGGGACTCTGGGAATGGTGGCACGACCCTGGAGTTCCTCTCAAGTTTTCTGTGGAGAGCGCCTCTTCTTAAGATGCGACGGGAACGCCGGGGAATTCTTTCCCGAACACGCAGGGAAAGGACCCTCCTCTGGAGCTAGGAGATGGAAACGGGGCTCCCCTGGATGTGGGCGGGACTTTCGTGCTTCCTCTCGAGTGGAGACGGGTATGTCGGGGCACTTCTTGAGTTGCAGCATGGGTGTGAAAGACCCATTGGTAGATCCAGAGTTCAGGTGTGATTAGCCTTGAGACGCCTCAGCGGAAATGGGCCTCATCTCGCCTGGAGGGGAGAACCTCCTGGATTTTCTCGAGTTGCGGCAGGTGCTCTGGACTTACGACGGGAACCTCAGGGACCCGCTCTATTGGCCTCAGGAAAGGACAGTCCCCATGCGAGTTGCTCGGGGCCCCCTCGGGATTCCTTTCCCGTCGATGCTGTGGCCTAAGACCTTGTGTGGAGTCGGTGCTGGAACCTGAGGATTCCTCTCCAGTGCTGACATGGATCTTGGGGGTACTTCTGGAGTCTTCCCAGGGGAGTCAGTCCTCGTCTCGAGTGGGGGGCATGCACATCGCCTTCCTCCCGAGCTGTGGCAGCAGTGTCACTCTTCCCTTCGCATGGATCAAGGGATCTGTGGCTTACCCTCGAGGCTTTCCCACGAGGCTTTCCCACAGGGCTGTCCCACGTGCCACCGTGGTGTGAGTCGATCCTCGGTTTGAATTTCGAGGCAGTGCAGGGAAAACAGTTTTCCTGGAATGGACTGAGACATCTGGGGGACTCTGGGATTGGTGGCATGACCCTGGAGTTCCTCTCGCCTTTCCTGTGGAGAGCGCCTCCTCTTGAGATGCGACGGGAACGTCGGGAATTCTTAGCGGACCACGACGGGAAAGGATCCCTTCTGAAGCTAGGAGGCGGAAACGGGCTCCTATGGATGTGGCGGGATCTCGTCCTTCTTCTGGAGTGGAGACGGGTAGGTAGGTCGGGGCACTTCTTGAGTTGCAGCAAGGGTGTGAAGGACCCTTGGGAAATTCCAGAATTTAGGTGTGATTAGCCTCGAGGAGCCTCATCGGAAAAGGGCCTCATCTCGCCTGGAGGGGAAACCTCCTGGATTTTCAAGAGTTGTGGCAGGTGCTCTCGACTTACGACGGGGACCTCAGGGACCCGCTCTAGTGGCCTCAGGAAAAGGCCAGTCCCCATGCGAGTTGCTCGGGGCCCTCGGGATTCCTCTCCCGTCGATGCCGGGGCCTGAGACCTTGTGTGGAGTCGGTGCCGGAACCTGAGGATTCCTCTCCAGTGCTGACATGGGATCTTGGGGTACTTCTGGAGTCTCCACAGGGGAGTCAGTCCTGTCTCGAGTGGGGCATGCACGTGCGCTTTCCTCCCGAGCTGTAGCATCAGTGTCACACTTCCCATCGCGAGGATCAAGGGATCAGTGCGTTTCCCTGGAGGCTTTCCCACGAGGCTTTCCACGACGCTTTCCCAGGCTGTCCCACGTGCCACCGTGGTGTGAGTTGATCCTCGCTTGAAAGCGAGGCAGTGCAGGGAAAAGATTTCCCTGGAATGGAGTGAGACATCTGGGACTCTGCGAATGTGCGTGACCCTGAGTTCCTCTCGCCTTTCCTGT
>NW_017207379.1:0-4446 GCF_001704415.2 Capra hircus | reverse complement strand
CACTGATCCCATGATCCACGCGACGGGAGGGTGACACTGCTGCTACAACTCGGGAGGAAAGCGCACGTGCATGCCCCCACTGAGAGGAGGACTGACTCCCCTGGGGAGACTCCAGAAGTACCTAAGATCCATGTCAGCACTGGAGAGGAATCCTCAGGTTCCAGCACCGACTCCACACAAGGTCTTAGGCCCTGGCATCGAAGGGAGAGGAATCCCAAGAGGCCCCCGAGCTACTCGCCTGGGGACTGGCCTTTCCTGAGGCCACCAGAGCGGGTCCCTGAGGTCCCCCTCTTAAGTCGAGAGCACCTGCAGCAACTCGAGAACATCCAGGAGGTTCTCCCCTCCAGGCGAGATGAGGCCCATTTCCGTTGAGGCGTCTCGAGGCTAATCACACCTAACCTCTGGAACTTCCAATGGGTCCTTCACACGCTTGCTGCAACTCAAGAAGTTCCCCGACATACCAGTCTCCACTCGAGAGGAAGCACGAGGGTCCCGCCCACATCCAGAGGAGCCTGGTTTCCACCTCGTAGCTTGAGATTAGGGATTCTTTTCCTGCTTCGTCTGGAAAGAATTCCCGGCTTTCCCGTCGCATCTCAAGAAGAGGCGCTCTCAATAGGAAAGGCGAGAGAAACCCAGTGTCGTACCACAATTCCAAGGGACCCAGATGTCTCAGTCCATTCCAGAGGAACTTGTTTCCCTGCACTGCCTCTACTTTCACGCCGAGGATCCACTCACTCCACCATGGCATGTCCACGTGGGACAGCCCTGTGGGAAAGCCTCGTCGGAAAAGCCTCGAGGGAAAGCCACAGATCCCTTGATCCCCGCGACGGAAGTGTGACACTGCTGCTACAGTTCGTGAGGAAAGCTCACGTGCATGCCCCACACGAGATGAGCACTGACTCCCCAGGAGAGACTCTAGAAGTACCCCCAAGATCCATGTCAGCACTGGAGAGGAATCCTCAGGTTCAGCCCCCGACTCCACACAAGGTCTTAGGCCCCGACATCGACGGGAGAGGAATCCCGAAAGGCCCCCTTGCAACTCCCATGGGCACTGGCCTTTCCTGAGGCCACCAGAGCGGGTTCCTGAGGTCCCCGTCGTAACTGGAGAGACTCTAGAAAATCCAGGAGGTTCTCCGCTCCAGGCGAGATGAGGCCATTTCCTCTGAGGCGTCTGGAGGCTAATCACACCTAAACTCTGGAAATTTAAAAAGGGTCCTTGCTGCAACTCAAGAAGTTCCCGAAATACCCGTCTCCACTCGAGAGGAAGTACGAGGGTCCCGCCCCACATCCAGAGGAACCCCGTTTCCGCCTGGTAGCTCGAGATGAGGGATCCTATCCTTCTTAGTCAAGAAAGATTTTTCAGCGTTCCCGGTGGCCTCTCAAGACAAGGGTTCTCAATAGGAAAGGCGAGAGGAACTCCAGGGTCGTGCCACCATTCCAAGAGTCCCCCACATATCTCAGTCCATTTCAGAGGAACCTGTTTTCCCCGCAATGCCTCGACTTTCACGCCGAGGATCCACTAACACCATGGTGGCACGTGGGACACCCTTTGGGAAAGCCTCGTGGGAAAGCCACAGATCCCTTGATCCCCGGCGAAGGGAAGCGTGACACATCTGCTACACTGTCCCTGAGGTCACGGTCGTATGTTGAGAGCACCTGCCACAAATGGAGAAAATCCAGGAGGTTCTCTGCTCCAGTCGAGATGAGGCCCATTTTCTCTGGCGGTGTCTCGAGAGTAATCACACCTAAACTCTGGAACTTCCAAAGGGTCCTACACACCCTTGCTACAACTCAGGAGGTTCGATATACCCGTCTCCACTCCAGAGGAAGCACGAGGGTCCGGCCTCCTCCAGAGGAGCTCCGTTTCCGCCTCCAATCTCGAGATGAGGGATCCTTCCCTGCTTCCTCGGGAAAGAATTCCCAACGTTTCCGACGCATCTCAAGAGGAGGCGGCGCTGCACAGGAAAGGCGAGAGAACTCATGGGTCGTGCCACCATTCCAAGTGCCCCCAGATGTCTCCGTCCATTCCAGAGGATCCTGTTTTCCCTGCACTGCTTCGACTTTCATGCCGAGGATGGCTCACACCACGGTGGCACGTGGGAGAGCCTGTGGGAAAGCCTCGTGGGAAAGCCTCGAGGGAAAGCCACAGATCCCTTTATCCACGCGACGGGAAGCGTGACACTGCTGCTACAGCTCGGGAGGAAAGCGCACGTGGCATGCCCCCACTCGAGACGAGGACTGACTCCCCTGGGGAGACTCCCAGAAGTACCCCCAAGATGCATGTCAGCCCTGGAGAGGAATCCTCAGGTTCCCGCCCCCCGACTCCACACAAGGTCTTAGGCCCTGGCATCGACGGGAGAGGAACAGCGACAGGCCCTCTAGCAACTCGCATGGGGACTGGCCTTTCCTGAGGTCACTAGAGCGGGTCCATGAGGTCCCCGTCGTAAGTCAAGAGCACCTGCCGCAACTCGGTAAAATCCAGGAGGTTCTCCCCCTGCAGGCGAGATGAGGCCCGTTTCCACTGAGGTGTCTCGAGGCTAATCACACTTGACGCTGGAACTTCCAAAGAGTCTTTCACAGCCATGCTGCAACTCAAAGAAGTTCCCCGACATACCCGTCTCCACTCAAGAGGAAGCACGAGGGTCCCGCCACATCCAGAGGAGCTCCGTTTCCGGCTCGTAGCTCGAGAGGACGGATCCTTTCCCTGCTTGTTCGGGAAAGAATTCCCGGCATTCCCATCGCATCTCAAGAGGAGGCGCTCTCCAAAGGAAAGGGGAGAGGAACTGCAGGGTCGTGCCACCATTCCAAGACTCCCAGATATCTCAGTCCGTTCCACAGGAACCTGTTTCCCTGCACTGCTCGGCTTTCATGCCGAGGATCGACTCACACACCGTGACACGTGGGACAGCGCCCTGTGGGAAAGCCTCGTGGGAAAGACTCGAGGGGAAAGCCACAGATCCCTTGGTCGCACGCAAGGGGAAGCGTGACACTGCTGGCTACAGCATGGGAGGAAAGGGCACGCTCATGTCCCCACTCGAGACGAGGCCTGACTCCTTTTGTGAGACTCCAGAAGTACCCCCAAAATCCATGTCAGCACTGGAGAGGAATCCTCAGCTTCCGGCCCCGACTCCACACAGGTCTTAGGCCCCAGCATCGACGGGGAGAGGAATCACGAGAGGCCCCCCTAGCAACACGCATGATAACTGGCCTTTCCTGCGGCCGCCAGAGCAGGTCCCTGAATCCCGGTCGTAACTCGAGAGCACCTGCTGAAACTCGGGAATATCCAGGAGCCTCTCCATTCCAGGCGACATGAGGCCCATTTCCGCTGAGGCATCTCGAGACTAACCACACCTAACTCTGGAACTTCCAAAGGGTCCTTCACACCCTTGCTGCAACTCAAGAAGTTCCCCGACATAACCCCGTTCCCTCTTCACGTTCTGCCATAATGGTGGTGTCATCTGCATATCTAAGTTGATTGATATTTCTAACGGCAATCTTGATTCCAGCTTATGTATCTTCCATCCCAGGATTTTTCATGATGTCCTCTGCATAGAAGTTAAATAAACAGGGTGACAATATACAGCCTTGACATACACCTTTTCCTTTTTGGAAGCAGTCTGTTGTTCCATGTCTGCTCTAACTGTTGCTTCCTGACCTTCATCCAGATTTCTCAAGAGGCAGGTTAGGTGGTCTGGTATTCCCATCTCTTTCAGAATTGTGGCTAAAAACAACAGTATAAGGACCTTTCGCGATGTCAGGCAAGGAATTGTGTTTCCAGTCCATTGAGCCACACCTGATCACTGAGCACAAATTCATGAATCTGTTCCTCAAGGGGAATGATATTCTTTTTTATACAAACTTAGTTACCTGATTTATTACCTTACCTAATTGTTCCATCTGCTGTGAAATCCCACCCCTTACTTGTGGCAAATCTGCTAACCTGCCTCACTGTGGGAGGGGTCTCCATAGAAAATTTCATAAGGACAACAACTGTGGGAACGTGTGGTTACCCGTAATATGAGTAAGTCTACCGGAAGCAAGCCCATCCATGTACAGTCAGTCTCTATGATCCATTTTGAAAGTGTCTCTTCAAGAGTTTTGGTTGTTTCTTTCCACCATTCCAGAACACTGGGCCTATATGCTGTATGTAATTTCCACTGATATTTAGAGCTTCACATACCTGTTAATTAACGCGGCTACAAAGACAGGGGCATTGTCGGATTCTATACTGGTTGGAAACCAAGTCTGGAATTATTTCTCAAATCAGCGAGCTACTTCATTTTCTTTTTCAGATCAGGTAGGGAAGGCCTCTGCCCAACCGGAGAAGGTACCTACTATTCTAGTAAGTCATGATAACAGGTGACTGCCTTTGCTTCCCCGAAGGACACTCGCTTTCCCTGCATCCTGAGAACTCCACGTCTCAGCCAGTTGGAAAAGCGCTTCTTG
>NW_017207378.1:0-4447 GCF_001704415.2 Capra hircus | reverse complement strand
GAACTTCCAAAGTGTTCTTCACACCCTTGCTGCAACGCAAGAAGTTCCCGGACATACCTGTCCCACTCGAAAGGAAGCACGAGTCCCCCCCACATCCAGAGGAGCCCCATTTCCGCCTCCTAGCTCGAGAGGAGGGATCCTTTCCCTTCGTGCTCGGGAAAGAATTCCCGTCATTCCCGTCGCATCTCAAGGGAGGCGCTCTTCACAGGAAAGGCGAGAGGACTCCAGGGTCGTGCCACCATTCCCAGAGTCCCCAGATGTCTCAGTCCATTCCAGGGAAACCTGTTTCCCTGCATTCCTCGACTTTCAAGCCGAGGATCGACTCAAACCGCGGTGGCACGTGGGACAGCCCTGTGGGAAAGCCCTGCGGGAAATCCTCGAGGAAAAGCCACAGATCCCTTGATCCAAGCAAAGGAAGCGTGACACTGCTGCAAAAGCTGGGAGGAAAGCCGCACGTGCATGCCTCCCTTTCGAGACGAGGACTGACTCCACTGGGGAGACTCCAGAAGTACCCCAAGATCCATGTCAGCACTGGAGAGGAATCCTCACGTTCCGGCACTGACTCACACAAGGACTTAGCCCCGGCATCGACGGGAGAGGAATCCCGAGAGGCCCCGGACAACTCGCAGGGAATGGCCTTTCCTGAGGCCCCCAGAGCGGGTCCCTGAGGTCCCAGTCGTAAGTCGAGAGCACTGCCGCAACTCGAGAAAATCCAGGAGGTTCTCGCCTCCAGGCGAGATGAGGCCCATTTCCGCAGAGGCGTCTCGAGGCTAATCACATCTAACATCTGGAACTTCCAACGGGTCCTTCACACCCTTGCTGCAACTCAAGAAGTTCCCCGACATACCCGTCTCCACTCGAGAGGAAGCACGAGAGTCCCGGCAACATCCATAGGAGCCCGTTTCCGACTCCTAGCTCGAGAGGAGGGATCCTTTCCCTGCGTGGTCGGAAAGAATTCCCGGCCGATCCCGTCGAATCTCAAGAGGAGGCGCTCTTCACAGGAAAGGCGAGAGGAACTCAGCGTCGTGCCACCATTCCCAGAGTCAACCAGATGTCTCCGTCCATTTCAGGGAAACCTGTTTTCCCTGCACTGCCTCGACTTTCAATCCGAGGATCGACTCACATCACGGTGGCACGTGGGACAGCCCTATGTGAAGCGTCGTGGGAAAGGCCCTGATCCCTTGATCCACGCGAAGAGAAGCACGACACTGCTGCTACAGCTCGGGAGGAAAGCGCACGTGCATGCCCCCACTCGAGACGAGGACTGACTACCCTGAGGAGAGTCCAGAAGTACCCCAAGATCCACGTCAGCCCTGGAGAGGAATCCTCACGTTCCGGCACCGACTCCAAACAAGGTCTTAGGCCCCGGCATCGACGGGAGAGGAATCCCGAGAGGCCCCGAGTAACTAGCATGGGGACTGGCCTTTCCTGAGGCCATTAGAGCGGGTCCCTGAGGTCCCCGTCATAAGTCGAGAGCACCTGCCGCAACTCGAGAAAATCCAGGAGGTTCTCCCCTCCAGGCGACATGAGGCCCATTTCCTCTGAGGCGTCCCCAGGTTAATCACACCTAAACTCTGGAACTTCCAAAACGTTCTTCACATCCTTGCTGCAACACAAGAAGTTCCCCGACATACCCGTCTCCACTCGAGAGGAAGCACGAGAGTCCCCCCACATCCAGAGGCCCCGTTTCCGCCTCATAGCTCGAGAGGAGGGATCCTTTCCTGCGTGGTCGGGAAAGAATTCTCGGCGTTCCCGTCGCATCTCAAGAGGGGACGCTTTACACAGGAAAGGCGTGAGGAACTCCAGGGTCGTTCCACCATTCCAGAGTCCCCCAGATGTCTCAGGCCATTCCAGGGAAACCTGTTTTCCCTGTACTGCCTCGACTTTCAAGCCGAGGATCGTCTCACACGACGGTGGCACGTGGCGACAGCCCTGTGGGAAAGCCTCGTGGGAAAGTCTCATGGGAAAGCCTGGAGGGAAAGCCACAGACCTTGATCCACGCGAAGGGGAGCGTGACACTGCTGCTACAGCTCGGAGGAAAGCACACGTGCATGCCCTTACGGGACAAGGACTGACTCCCCTGTGGAGTCTCCAGAAGTACCCAAGATCCAAGTCAGCACTGGAGAGAATTCTCAGGTTCCGGCACCGACTCCCCACAAGGTCTTAGGCCCCGGCATCGATGGGAAAGGAATCCTGATAGGCCCCCGAGCAACTCGCATGGGGACTGGCCTTTCCTGAGGCCACCAGAGCGGGTCCCTGAGGTCCCCGTCGTAACGCGAGAACACCTGCAGCAACTCAAGAAAATGCAGGAGGTTCTCCCCTCCAGGGGAGATGAGGACCATTTCCTCTGAGGCGTCCCCAGGCTAATCACACCTAACCTCTGGAACTTCCAAAGGGTCCTTCACACCCTTGCTGCAACTCAAGAAGTTCCCCGACATACCCGTCTCCACTCGAGAGGAAGCACGAGAGTCCCGCCCAATCCAGAGGAGCCCAGTTTCCGCCTCCAAGCTCGAGAAGAGGGATCCTTTCCCTGCGTCGTCGTGAAAGAATTCCCGGCGGTTGCGTCGCATCTCAAGAGGAGGCCCTCTCTACAGGAAAGCCGAGAGGAACTCCAGGGTCATGCCACCATTCCCAGAGTCCCCAGATGTCTCAGTCTATTCCAGGGAAACCTGTTTTCCCTGCACTGCCTCGACTTTCAAGCCGAGGATCAACTCACACCATGGTGGCACGGGGGAAAACCCTGTGGGAAAGCCTCGTGGGAAAGCCTCGTGGGAAAGCCTCATGGGAAACCCTCGAAGGAAAAGCCACAGATCCCTTGATCCAAGCGAAGGGAAGCGTGACACTGCTGCTAAAGCTCGGGAGGAAAGCGCACTTGCATGCCCACACTCGAGACGAGGACTGACTCCCCTGGGGAGACTCCAGAAGTACCCAAGGTCCATGTCAGCCCTGGAGAGGAATCCTCAGTTCCGGCACGGACTCCAAAGATCTTAGGCCCCGTCATTGACGGGAGAGGAATCCCGAAAGCCCCGAGCAACTCGCATGGGACTGGCCTTTCCTGAGGCCACCGGAGCGGGTCCCTGAGTCCCCACTGTAAGTCGAGAGCACCTGCCGCACCTCGAGAAAATCCAGGAGGTTCTCCCTTCCAGGCGAGATTAGGCCCATTTCCGCTGAGGCATCTCGAGGCTAATCACACCTAACCTCTTGACTTTCCAAAGGGTCCTTCACACCCTTGCTGCAACTCAAGAAGTTCCCCAATATACCCGTCTCTACTGGAGAGGAAGCACGAGAGTCCCGCCCTCATCCAGAGGAGCCCCGTTTCCGCCTCATAGCTCGAGAGCAGGGATATTCCCTGCGTGGTCGGGAAAAGAAATCCCGCGTTCCTGTCGCATCTCAAGAGGAGGTGCTCTCCACAGGAAAGGCGAGAGGAACTCCAGGGTCGTGCCACCATTCCCAGAGTCCCCCAGATGTCTCAGTCCATTCTAGGGAAACCTGTTTTCCCTGCACTGTCTCGACTTTCAAGCGAGGATCGACTCCACCAAGGTGGCACGTGGGACAGCCCTGTGGGAAAGCCTCGAGGAAAGCCTCCAGGGAAAGCCTCGTGGGAAGCCTCGAGGAAAGTTGCAGATACCTTGATCCACGCGAAGGAGGCATGACACTGCTGCTACATCTCGGGAGGAAAGCCCACGTGCATGGCCCCACTTGAGACGAGGACTGACTCCCCTGGGGCGACTCCAGCCGTACCCCAAGATCCATGTCAGCACTGGAGAGGAATCCTCAGGTTCCGGCACCTAATCCACACAAGGTCTTAGGCCCCGGCATTGACGGGAGAGGAATACGGAGAGGCCCCCGAGCAACTCGCTTGGGGACTGGCCATTCCTGAGGCCACCGGAGCGGGTCCGTGAGGTCCCTGTCGTAAGTCGAGAGCACCTGCCACAACTCGAGAAAATCCAGGAGGTTCTCCCCTCCAGGCGAGATGAGGCCCATTTTCCCCTGAGGCATCTCGAGGCTAATCACACCTAACGTCTGGAACTTACAAAGGTCTTTCACACCCTTGCTGCAACTCAAGAAGTTCCCCGACATACCCGCTCCACTCGAGAGGAATCACGAGAGTTCCGCCCTCATCCAGAGGAGCCCCGTTTGCGCCTCATAGCTCGAGAGGAGGGATCCTTCCCCTGCGTGGTCGGGAAAAGATTCCCGGCATTTCCGTCGCATCTCAAGAGGAGGCGCCTCCACAGGAAAGGCGAGAGGAACTCCAGGGTCGTGCCACCATTCCCAGAGTCCCCCAGATGTCTCAGTCCATTCCAGGGAAAACCTGTTTTCCCTGCTCTGCCTCGACTTTCAAGACGAGGATCGACTCACACCACGGTGGCACGTGGCAGCCTTGTGGGAAAGCCTCGTGGGAAAGAAAGACTCGGGGGAAAGCCACAGATTCCTTCATCCACGCGAA
>NW_017207377.1:0-4447 GCF_001704415.2 Capra hircus | reverse complement strand
CCCAGATCCTTGGTCCACGCCTTGGAATCGTTACACTGCTGCTACAGCTCGGAGGAAAGCGCACGTGCATGCCCCTACTGGAGACGAGGACTGACTCCACTGGGGAGACTCCAGAAGTACCCCAAGATCCATGTCGGCACGGAGAGGAATCGTCAGGTTCCGGCAACAACTCCACACAAGGTCTTAGGCCCCGGCATCGACGGGAGAGGAATCCCGAGAGGCCCCCGAGCAACTCGCATGGGGACTGGCCTTTCCTGAGGCCACCAGAGCGGGTCCCTGAGGTCCCCGTCGTAAGTCGAGAGCACCTGCCGCAACTCGAGAAAATCCAGGAGATTCTTCCCCTCCAGGCGAGATGAAGCCCATTTCCGCTGAGGCGTCTCGAGTCTAATCACACTAACGTCTCGAACAGCCAAAGGTCCTTCACACCCTTGCTGCAACTCAACAAGTTCCCCGACATACCCGTCTCCACTCGAGAGGATGCACGAGAGTTCTGCCACATCCAGAGGAGCCCCGTTCCGACTCCTAGCTCGAGAGGCGGGATCCTGTCCCTGCGTGGTCGGGAAAGAATTCCCGGCGTTCCCGTCGCATCTCAAGAGGAGGCGCTCTCCACAGGAAAGGCGAGAGGAACTCCAGGGTCGTGCCACCATTCCCAGAGTCCCCCAGATGTCTCAGTCCATTCCAGGGAAATGTGTGTTCCCTGCACTGCCTCGACTTTCAAGCCGAGGATCGACTCACACCACGGTGGCACGTGGGACAGCCCTGTGATAAAGCCTTTGTGGAAAGCCTCGTGGGAAAGCCTCGAGAAACCGATTTGATCCACCTGAATGAAGCGACACTGCTCTAGAGCTCGGGAGGAAAGGGCACGTGCATGCCCCCACTCGAGACGAGGAGTGACTCCCCTGGGTAGTCTCCAGACGTACCCCAAGATCCATGTCAGCACAGGAGAGGAATCCACAGGTCCGGCACCAACTCCACACAAGATATTAGCCCCGGCATCGACGGAGAGGAATCCGAGAGGCCCCGAGCAACTCGCATGGGGACTGGCCTTTCCTGCGGCCACCAGTACGGGTCCCTGAGGTCCCCGTCGTAAGTCGAGAGCCCTTGCCGCAACTCGAGAAAATCCAGGAGGTTCTCCCCTCCAGGCGAGATGTGCCCATTTCCGCTGAGTCGTCTCGAGGCTAATCACATCTACCTCTGGAACTACCCAAAGGGTCCTTCACACCCTTGCTGCAACTCAAGAAGTTCCCCGACATACCCGTCTCCACTCGAGAGGAAGCACGAGAGTCCCGCCCACATCCAGAGGAGCCCCGTTCCTGCCTGCTATCTCGAGAGGAGGGATCCTTTCCCTGCGTGGTGGGGAAGAATTCCCCGCGTTCCTGTCGCATCTCAAGAGGAGGCACTCTCCACAGGAAAGGCGATAGGAAATCCAGGGTCGTGCCACCATTCCCGAATCCCCCAGATGTCTCAGTCCATTCAGGGAACCTGTTTCCCTGCACAGCTTCCACTTACAAGCCAAGGATCGACTCACACCACGGTGGCACGTGGGAGAGCCCTGTGGGAAAAGCTCGAGTGAAAGCCACAGAACCCCTTGATCCACGCGAAGGGAAGCGCGGACACTGCTGCTATAGCTCGGGAGGAAAGCGCACGTGCATGCCCCCACTGGAGACGAGGGCTGACTCCCCTGGGGAGACTCCAGAAGTACCCCCTGATCCATGTCGGCACTGGAGAGGAATTGTCAGGTTCCGGCACCAACTCCACACAAGGACTTAAGCCCCGGCATCGACGGGAGAGGAATCCCGAGAGGCCCGCGAGCATCTCGCATGGGGACTGGCCTTTCCTGAGGCCACCAGAGCGGGTCCCTGAGGTCCCCGTCGTAAGTCGAGAGCACCTGCCGCAACTCGAGAAAATCCAGGAGGTTCTCCCCTCTAGGCGAGATGAGGCCCATTTCCAATGCGGCGTCTCGAGGCTAATCACACCAAACCTCTGGAAATTCCACAAGGTTCTTCACACCCTTGCTGCAACTCAAGAAGTTCCCCAACATACCCTCCACTCGAGAGGAAGCACGAGAGTCCCACCCATCCAGAGGAGCCCGTTTCTGCCTGCTATCTCGAGAGGAGGGATCCTTTCCCTGACTGGTCGGTCAAGAATTCCCGGCGTTCCCGTCGCATCTCAAGAGGAGGCGCTCTCCACAGGAAAGGCGAGAGGAACTCCAGGGTCGTGCCACCATTCCCAGACTCCCCAGATGTCTGAGTCCATTCAGGGAAACCTGTTTTCCCTGAAGTGCCTCGACTTTCAAGCCGAGGATCGACTCACACCAGGGTGGTACGTGGGACAGCCCTGTGGGAAAGCCTCGTTGGAAACACTCGTGGGGAAGCCTCGAGGGAAAGACACAGATCCCTTGATCCTCGCGAAGGGAAACGTGACACTGCTGCTACAGTTCGGGGAGGAAAGCGCACGTGCATGCCCCACTCGAGACGAGGTCTGACTCCACTGAGGAGACTCCACAAGTACCCCAAGCTCCATGTCAGCACTGGAGAGGAATCCTCAGGTTCCGGCATCGACTCCACACAAGGTCTTAGGCCCTGGCATCGACGGGAGAGGAATCCCGAGAGGCCCCCGAGTAACTAGCATGGGGACTGGCCTTTCCTGAGGCCACCAGAGCGGGTCCCTGAGGTCCCCGTCGTAAGTCGAGAGCACCTGCCGCAACTCGAGAAAATCCAGGAGGTTCTCATCTCCAGGCGAGATGAGGCCCATTTCCGCTGAGGCGTTTCGAGGCTAATCACACCTAAACTCTGGAACTTCCAAACGGTCTTTTCACACCCTTCCTGCAACTCAAGAAGTTCCCCGACATACCCGTCTCCACTCGAGAGGAAGCACGAGAGTCCCGCCCACATCCAGAGTATCTCCGTTTCCGCCTACTAGCTCGAGAGGAGGGATCCTTTCCCTGAGTGGTCGGGAAAGAATTCCGGCATTTCCTGTCGCATCTCAAGAGGAGGCGCTCTCCTCAGGAAAGGCGAGAGGAACTCCAGGGTCGTGCCACCATTCCCAGAGTCCCAGATGTCTCAGTCCATTCAGGCAAACCTGTTTTCCCTGTACTGCCTCGACTTTCAAGCCTAGGATCGACTCACACCACGGTGTCACGTGGGACAGCCCTGTGGGAAAGCCTCGTGGGAAAGCCTCGTGGAAAGCCTCAAGCGAAGCCACAGATCCCTTGGTCACGCCTTGGAATCGTTACACTGCTGCTACAGCTCGGGAGGAAAGCGCACGTGCATGCCCCTACTGGAGACGAGGACTGACTCCACTGGGGAGACTCCAGAAGTACCCCAAGATCCATGTCGGCACTGGAGAGGAATCGTCAGGTTCCGGCAACAACTCCACACAAGGTCTTAGCCCGGGCATCGACGGGAGAGGAATCCCGAGAGGCCCCGAGCAACTCGCATGGGGACTGGCCTTTCCTGAGGCCACCAGAGCGGGTCCCTGAGGTCCCCGTCGTAAGTCGAGAGCACCTGCGCAACTCGAGACAATCCAGGAGATTCTTCCCTCCAGGCGAGATGAAGCCCATTTCCGCTGAGGCGTCTCGAGTCTAATCACACCTAACTCTCGAACAGCCAAAGGGTCCCTTCACACCCTTGCTGCAACTCAACAAGTTCCCCGACATACCGTCTCCACTCGAGAGGATGCACGAGAGTTCTGCCCACATCCAGAGGAGCCCCGATTCGACTCCTAGCTCGAGAGCGGGATCCTGTCCCTGCGTGGTCGGGAAAAATTCCCGGCGTTCCCGTCGCATCTCAAGAGGAGGCGCTCTCCACAGGAAAGGCGAGAGGAACTCCAGGGTCGTGCCACCATTCCCAGAGTCCCCCAGATGTCTCAGTCCATTCCAGGGAAATCTGTGTTCCCTGCACTGCCTCGACTTTCAAGGCCGAGGATCGACTCACACCACGGTGGCACGTGGGACAGCCCTGTGATAAAGCCTTGTGGGAAAGCCTCGTGGAAAGCCTCGAGGGAAAAGCCCTGATCCCTTGATCCACCTGAAGGAAGCGTGACACTGCTCCTAAGCTCGGGAGGAAAGGCACGTGCATGCCCCCACTCGAGACGAGGAGTGACTCCCCTGGGTAGTCTCCAGACGTACCCCAAGATCCATGTCAGCACAGGAGAGGAATTCACAGGTCCGGCACCAACTCCACACAAATTAGGCCCCGGCATGACGGGAGAGGAATCCGAGAGGCCCCGAGCAACTCGCATGGGGACTGGCCTTTCCTGCGGCCACCAGTACGGGTCCCTGAGGTCCCCGTCGTAAGTCGAGAGCCTTGCCGGCAACTCGAGAAAAATCCAGGAGGTTCTCCCCTCCAGGCGAGATGTGCCCCATTTCCGCTGAGTCGTCTCGAGGCTAATCACATCTTACCTCTGGAACTACCAAAGGGTCCTTCACACCCTTGCTGCAACTCAA
>NW_017207376.1:0-4447 GCF_001704415.2 Capra hircus | reverse complement strand
GCGCACTTAGCTCCGTGCAAGCAGGGCTTTCAACTTGACGGGGGGCTGGGCTGCTGCCTCCTCTTCCCCGAGGAGGCTCGCTTCCCTGCTGGCTGTGCACTCGCCTATCAGGCGGGGCGCAGGGCTCCTCCAGCAGGTCTTGCCTCAGGGGCTGCTTCCCCTGAGTTGGGGCTGTGGGCAGGAACCCAGACACGCAGGATCAGGCCCCAAACACCTGCACATGTCTCTGCTGGGGAGGAGAGTGCTAGGGAACCTACGTCTGTCATACACTTTCTGGGCACCCAAGGAATCAGCCTCCGTGTGTGCGGGGCTGAAAACCCCAGCCAGGGGCCCTGGGAGCCTGGTGCTCTCGTGCGGCGCTGATTCTAGGCGGCCTAGAAACCGCTGGAGGAGCCCTGCAGTTGCCCTTCCCTTCCCTCTGACAGAGCTCTCACTGCTGAAGCCCTTGGCAGTGTGCAACCCACCACCCCTAAGCCCTCCCCAAGGACCTATGTGCAAAGGCAAGGCAGGATTGGAGCTGAGGCAAGGAAGGCACCAGTGGCGTCTCCCAGGCTCGCTTGCTCCTTCCTGGGGAGGGCCTAAAAGCAAGGCAAGTCTGGGCAAGGCGAGCCCCCGGCAGAGCAGCCTCGCGCCAGAACTCTGCCAGATCGGGGCTCTGAGCAGAGCTAGAGCTCTGCCGTACTGGAGGCCCACTTAGCTCCGTGCAAGCAGGGCTTTCCTCTTGACTGGGCTCGGCTGCCTCCTCTTCTCCCGAGGAGGCTCGCTACACTGCTGGCTGTGCTCTCGCCTATCAGGCGGGCGCGCAGGGCTCCTCCAGCAGGTCTTGCCTCAGGGGCTGCTTCCCCTGAGTTGAGGCTGTGGGCGGGAACCCAGACACGCAGGATAAGGCCCCAACCACCTGCACATGTCTCTGCTGGGGAGGAGAGTGCTAGGGAACCTACGTCTCTCACACACTTTCTAGGCACCCACGGAGTCAGCCTCTGGGAGTGTGGGGATGCAAAACCCAGCCAGGGGCCCTTGGAACCTGGTGCTCTCCGTGCGGAGCTTTGTCTGGGCGGCCAAGGAACCGCTGAAGGAGCCCTGCTGTTGCCCTTCGCTTCCCTCTGACAGAGCTTTCACTGCTGGAGCCCTTGGCAGTGTGCAACCCACCAGCCCCTAAGCCCTCCTCAAGGACGCTTGGGACCTAAGTGCAAAGGCAAGGCAGGGGTAGAGCTGAAGCCAGGAAGGCGCCAGTGGCGTTTCCGAGCCTCACACAGCCTGCTCCTTCCTGGGGAGGGAGCCTTAAAGCAAGGCAAGTCTGCGCAAGGCTCGCCTATGGCAGAGCATCTTGGTGCCAGGAACTCTGCCAGATCGGGCCTCTGAACAGAGCTAGAGATCTGCCGTACTGGAGTCGCACTTAGCTTCGTGTAAGCAGGGATTTCAGCTTGACGGGGACTTGCTGCCTCCTCTTCCCCCGAGGAGGCTCGCTTCCCTGCTGGCTGTGCACTCGCCTATCAGGCGGGGGCGCAGGGCTCCTCCAGCAGGTCTTGCCTCAGGGGCTGCTTCCCCTGAGTTGGGGCTGTGGGCAGGAACCCAGACACGCAGGATCAGGCCCCAAACACCTGCACATGTCTCTGCTGGGGAGGAGAGTGCTAGGGAACCTACGTCTGTCATACACTTTCTGGGCACCCAAGGAATCAGCCTCCGTGTGTGCGGGGCTGAAAACCCCAGCCAGGGGCCCTGGGAGCCTGGTGCTCTCGTGCGGCGCTGATTCTAGGCGGCCTAGAAACCGCTGGAGGAGCCCTGCAGTTGCCCTTCCCTTCCCTCTGACAGAGCTCTCACTGCTGAAGCCCTTGGCAGTGTGCAACCCACCACCCCTAAGCCCTCCCCAACGACGCCTGGCACCTATGTGCAAAGGCAAGGCAGGATTGGAGCTGAGGCAAGGAAGGCACCAGTGGCGTCTCCCAGGCTCGCTCAGACAGCTCCTTCCTGGGGAGGGAGCCTAAAAGCAAGGCAAGTCTGGGCAAGGCGAGCCCCCGGCCGAGCAGCCTCGCGCCAGAAACTCTGCCAGATCGGGGCTCTGAGCAGAGCTAGAGCTCTGCCGTACTGGAGGCCCACTTAGCTCCGTGCAAGCAGGGCTTTCCTCTTGACTGGGCTCGGCTGCCTCCTCTTCTCCCGAGGAGGCTCGCTACACTGCTGGCTGTGCTCTCGCCTATCAGGCGGGCGCGCAGGGCTCCTCCAGCAGGTCTTGCCTCAGGGGCTGCTTCCCCTGAGTTGAGGCTGTGGGCGGAACCCAGACACGCAGGATAAGGCCCCAACCACCTGCACATGTCTCTGCTGGGGAGGAGAGTGCTAGGGAACCTACGTCTCTCACACACTTTCTAGGCACCCACGGAGTCAGCCTCTGGGAGTGTGGGGATGCAAAACCCAGCCAGGGGCCCTTGGAACCTGGTGCTCTCCGTGCGGAGCTTCTGGGCGGCCAAGGAACCGCTGAAGGAGCCCTGCTGTTGCCCTTCGCTTCCCTCTGACAGAGCTTTCACTGCTGGAGCCCTTGGCAGTGTGCAACCCACCAGCCCCTAAGCCCTCCTCAAGGACGCTTGGGACCTAAGTGCAAAGGCAAGGCAGGGTAGAGCTGAAGCCAGGAAGGCGCCAGTGGCGTTTCCGAGCCTCACACAGCCTGCTCCTTCCTGGGGAGGGAGCCTTAAAGCAAGGCAAGTCTGCGCAAGGCTCGCCTATGGCAGAGCATCTTGGTGCCAGGAACTCTGCCAGATCGGGCCTCTGAACAGAGCTAGAGATCTGCCGTACTGGAGTCGCACTTAGCTTCGTGTAAGCAGGGATTTCAGCTTGACGGGGACTTGCTGCCTCCTCTTCCCCCGAGGAGGCTCGCTTCCCTGCTGGCTGTGCACTCGCCTATCAGGCGGGGGGCGCAGGGCTCCTCCAGCAGGTCTTGCCTCAGGGGCTGCTTCCCCTGAGTTGGGGCTGTGGGCAGGAACCCAGACACGCAGGATCAGGCCCCAAACACCTGCACATGTCTCTGCTGGGGAGGAGAGTGCTAGGGAACCTACGTCTGTCATACACTTTCTGGGCACCCAAGGAATCAGCCTCCGTGTGTGCGGGCTGAAAACCCCAGCCAGGGGACCTGGGAGCCTGGTGCTCTCCGTGTGGCGCTGAATCTGGGCGGCCAAGCAACCGCTGGAGGAGCCCTGCAGTTGCCCTTCCCTTCCCTCTGACAGAATTCTCACTGCTGGAGCCCTTGGCAGTGTGCAACCCACCAGCCCTAAGCTCTCCTTAAGGAGGACTGGGACCTAAGTGCAAAGGCAAGGCAGGATTGGAGCTGAGGCAAGAAAGGCGCAGTGGCGACTCCCAGGCTCCTGCTGCCTGCTCCTTCCTGGAGAGGCAGCCTAAAAGCAAGGCAAGTCTGGGCAAGGCTAGCCCCCGGCAGAGCAGCCTCGCGCCAGGAACTCTGCCAGATCGGGGCTCTGAGCAGAGCTAGAGCTCTGCCGTACTGGAGGCGCACTTAGCTCCGTGCAAGCAGGGCTTTCAACTTGACGGGGCTGGGCTGCCTCCTCTTCCCCGAGGAGGCTCGCTTCCCTGCTGGCTGTGCACTCGCCTATCAGGCGGGGGCGCAGGGCTCCTCCAGCAGGTCTTGCCTCAGGGGCTGCTTCCCCTGAGTTGGGGCTGTGGGCAGGAACCCAGACACGCAGGATCAGGCCCCAACCACCTGCACATGTCTCTGCTGGGGGGAGAGTGCTAGGAACCTACGTCTGTCATACACTTTCTGGGCACCCAAGGAATCAGCCTCCGTGTGTGCGGCTGAAAACCCCAGCCAGGGGGCCTGGGAGCCTGGTGCTCTCGTGCGGCGCTGATTCTAGGCGGCCTAGAAACCGCTGGAGGAGCCCTGCAGTTGCCCTTCCCTTCCCTCTGACAGAGCTCTCACTGCTGAAGCCCTTGGCAGTGTGCAACCCACCACCCCCTAAGCCCTCCCAACACGCCTGGCACCTATGTGCAAAGGCAAGGCAGGATTGGAGCTGAGGCAAGGAAGGCACCAGTTGGCGTCTCCCAGGCTCGCTCAGACAGCTCCTTCCTGGGGAGGAGCCTAAAAGCAAGGCAAGTCTGGGCAAGGCGAGCCCCCGGCGAGCAGCCTCGCGCCAGAAACTCTGCCAGATCGGGGCTCTGAGCAGAGCTAGAGCTCTGCCGTACTGGGAGGCCCACTTAGCTCCGTGCAAGCAGGGCTTTCCTCTTTGACTGGGCTCGGCTGCCTCCTCTTCTCCCGAGGAGGCTCGCTACACTGCTGGCTGTGCTCTCGCCTATCAGGCGGGGCGCGCAGGGCTCCTCCAGCAGGTCTTGCCTCAGGGGCTGCTTCCCCTGAGTTGAGGCTGTGGGCGGGAACCCAGACACGCAGATCAGGCGCCCAACACCTGCACACCTGTGTCTCTGCTGGGGGGAGAGTGCTAGGGAACCTACGTCT
>NW_017207375.1:0-4447 GCF_001704415.2 Capra hircus | reverse complement strand
GGAAAGCGCACGTGCATGCCCCCGCTCGAGACGAGGACTGACTACCCTGGGGAGACTCCAGAAGTACCCCAGGATCCATGTCTGCACTGGAGAGGAATGCTCAGGTTACGGCACGGACTCCATACAAGATCTTAGGCCCTGACTTCGACGAGAGAGGAATCCCGAGAGGCCCCAATCAACTCGCATGTGGACTGGCCTTTCCTGAGGCCACCAGAGCGGGTCCCTTAGGTCCCCGTCGTAAGTCGAGAGCGCCTGCCACAACTCGAGAAAATTCAGGAAGTACTCCCTCCAGGCGAGATGAGGCCCATTTCCCAGAGGCGTCTCGAGGCTAATCACACCTAACCTATGGAACTTCCAAAGGGTCCTTCAGCACCCTTGCTGCAACTCAAGAAGTTCCCTGACATACCCGTCTCCACTCGAGAGGAAGCACGAGATTCCGGCCACTCTAGAGGAGCCCCGTTTCCGCCTCCTAGCTCGAGAGGAGGGATCCTTTCCCTGTGTTCTCGGAAAGAATTCCCGGCGTTCCCGTCGCATCTCAAGAGGAGGCCCTCTCCACAGGAAAGGCGAGCGGAACTCCAGGGTGTGCCACCAATCTGATAGTCCCCCAGAGGTCTCAGTCCATTCCAGGGAAACCTGTATTCCCTGCACTGCCTCGAATTTCAAGCCGAGGATCGACTCACACACGTTGGCACGTGGGACAGCCCTGTGGAAAAGCCTCGTGGGAAAGCCTTGTGGAAAAGACTCGAGGAAAAGCCACTGATTCCTTGATCCACAGACGGGAAACATGACACTGCTGCCCATCTCGGCAGGAAAGCGCACTTGCATGCCCCCAAACGAGACGAGGACTGACTCCCCAAGGGAGACTCCAAAAGTACCCCAAATCCATGTCAGCACTGGAGAGGAATGCTCAGGTTCCGGCACCGACTCTACACAAGGTCTTAGGCCCCGGCACCGACGGGAGAGGAGGCCCTAGAGGCCCCCGAATTACTCGCATGGGGACTGGCCTTTCCTGAGGCCACCAGAGCGGGTCCCTGAGGTCCCCATTGTAAGTCGAGAGCACCTGCCGCACCTCGAGAAAATCCAGGAGGTTCTCCCTTCCAGGCGAGATTAGGCCCATTTCCGCTGAGGCATCTCGAGGCTAATCACACCTAACCTTTTGACTTTCCAAAGTGTCCTTCACACCCTTCCTGCAACTCAAGAAGTTCCCCAACATACCCGTCTCCACTGGAGAGGAAGCACGAGAGTCCCGCCCTCATCCAGAGGAGCCCCGTTTCCGCCTCATAGCTCGAGAGCAGGGATATTTCCCGGCGTGGTCGGGAAAGAATTCCCGGCGTACCCGTCGCATCTCAAGAGGAGGCGCTCTCCACAGGAAAGGCGAGAGGAACTCCAGGGTCGTGCCACCATTCCCAGAGTCCCCAGATGTCTCAGTCCATTCCAGGGAAACCTGTTTTCCCTGCACTGCCTCGACTTTCAAGCCGAGGATCGACTCACACCACGGTGGCACGTGGGACAGCCCTGTGGGAATGCCTCGAGGGAAAGCCTCGTGGGAAAGCCTCGAGGGAAAGTTGCAGATCCCTTGATCCACGCGAAGGGAAGCATGACACTGGTGCTACATCTCGGGAGGAAAGCGCACGTGCATGCCCCCACTCGAGACGAGGACTGACTCCCCAGGGGAGACTCAGGACGTACCCCAAGATCCATGTCAGGACTGGAGAGGAATCCTCAGGTTCCGGCACCGACTCCACACAAGGTCTTAGGACCCGGCATCGACAGGAGAGGAATCCCGAGAGGCCCCGAGAGCAACTCGCATGGGGAATGGCCTTTCCTGAGGCCACCAGAGCATGTCCCTGAGGTCCCGTCGTAAGTGGAGAGAAACTGCTGCAACTCGAGAAAATCCAGAAGGTTCTCCCTCCAGGAGAGATGAGGCCCATTTCCAATGAGGCCTCTCGAGGCTAATCACACCTAATCTCTGGAACTTCCAAAGGGTACATCACCCACTTGTTGCAACTCAAGAAGTTCCCCGACATAACCGTCTCCACTTGAGAGAAAGCTCGAGCCTCCGCCGACCTCCAGAGGAGCCCCGTTTCCGCCTCCTAGCTCGAGAGGAGGATCCTTTCCCTGCGTGTTCGGGAAAGAATTCCCGGCGTTTCCATCGCATCTCAAGAAGAGGCTCTCTCCACAGGAAAGGCGAGAGGAACTCCAGGGTCGAGCCACCATACACAGAGTCCCCCAGATGTCTCAGTCCATTCCAGGGAAACCAGTTTTCCCTGCACTGCCTCGACTTTCAAGCCGAGGATCGACTCACACCACGGTGGCACGTGGGACAGCCCTGTGGGAAAGCCTCGTGGGAAAGCCTCCTGCAAAAACCTCGATGAAAACCACAGATTTCTTCATGCACGCGAAGGGAAGCATGACACTGCTGCTACAGCTCGGGAGGAAAGTGCACGTGCATGCCCCTCGAGACGAGGACTGACTCCCGGGGGAGACTCCAGAAGTACCCCAAGATCCATGTCAGCACTGGAGAGGAATCCTCAGGTTCCGGCACCGTCTCCACACAACGTCTTAGGCCCCGGCATCGACGGGAGAGGAATCCCGAAGGGCCCCTAGCAACTCGCATGGGGACTGGCCTTTCCTGAGGCCACCAGACCAGGTCCCTGAGGTCCTCGTCTTAAGTCGAGAGCACCTGTGGCAACTCTAGAAAATCCAGGAGGTTGTCCCCTCCAGGCGAGATGAAGCCCATTTCCGCGGAGGCGTCTCGAGGCTAATCAACCTGGCCTCTGGAACTTCCAAAGGGTCCTTCACACCCTTGCTGCAACTCAAGAAGTTCCCTGACGTACCCCTCTCCACTCGAGAGGAAGCACGAGAGTCCTGCCCACATCCAGAGAAGCCCCGTTTCCGCCTCATAGATCGAGAGGTGGAATCCTTTCCCTGCGTTGTCGGAAAGAATTCCCGGCGTTCCGGTCGCATCTCAAGAGGAGGCGGTCTCCACAGGAAACACGAGGGGATCTCCAGGGTCGTGACACCATTCCCTGAGTGCCAGAGATTTCTCAGTCCATTCCAGGGAAACCTGTTTTCCCTGCACTGCCTCGACTTTCAAGCCGAGGATCCACTCACACCACGGTGGCACGTGGGAAAGCCCTGTGTGAAAGCCTCGTGGGAAAGCCTCGTGGAAAGCCTCGAGGAAAAGCCACAGATCCCTTGATCCACACAAAGGGAAGTGTGACACTGCTGCTACAGCTCGGGAGGAAAGCGCACGTGCATGCCCCCACTCGAGACGAGGACTGACTCCCCTGGGGAGACTCCAGAAGTACCCCAAGATCCATGTCAGCACTGGAGAGGAATCCTCAGGTTCCGGCACCGATTCCACACAAGGTCTTAGGCCCCGGCTTCGACGGGAGAGGAATCCCGAGAGGCCCCCGAGCATCTCGCATGGGGACTGGCCTTTCCTGAGACCCCAGAGCGGGTCCGTGAGGTCCCAGTCGTAAGTCGAGAGCACCTGCCGCAACTCGAGAAAATCCAGGAGGTTCTCCCCTCCAGGCGAGATGAGGCCCATTTCCGCTGACCGTCTGGAGGCTAATCATATCTAACCTCTGGAACTTCCAAAGGGTCCTTCACACCTTTACTGCAACTCAATAAGTTCCTCGACAAACCGGTCTCCACTCGAGAGTAAGCACGAGATTCCCGCCCACATCCAGCAGAGACCCGTTTCCGCCTCCTAGCTCGAGAGGAGGGATCCTTTCCCTGCGTGGTCGGGAAAGAATTCCCGGCGTTCCGGTCGCATCTCAAGAGGAGGCGCTCTCCACAGGAAAGGCGAGAGGAACTCCAGGGTCGTGCCACCATTCCCAGAGTCCCCCAGATGTCTCAGTCCATTCCAGGGAAACCTGTTTTCCCTGCACTGCCTCGACTTTCCTGCCAAGGATAGACTCACACCACGGTGGCACGTGGGACAGCCCTGTGGGAAACCCTCGAGGGAAAGCCACAGATCCCTTGATCCTCGCGAAGGGAAGCGTGACACTGCTGCTACAGCTCGGGAGGAAATCGCATGTGCATGCCCCCACTCGAGATGCAGGAATGAACCTTGCAGAAACCCTGTCGAAGTCCGTGTCAGACTGAGAGCCCTCAAGGTTCCGGCACCGACTCCACACAAGATCTTAGGCCCTGCATCGACGGGAGAGGAATCCTGAGAGGCCCCAAGCAACTCGCATGGGGACTGGCCTTTCCTGAGGCCAACAGACCGGGTCCCTGAAGTCCCCGTCGTAAGTCGAGAGCACCTGCCGAAACTCGGTAAATACAGGAGGTTCTCCCCTGCAGGCGAGATGAGCCAGTTTCCACTGAGGTGTCTCGAGGCTAATCACACTTGACCTCTGGAACTTCCAAAGAGTCTTTCACAGTCAAGCTGCAACTCAAAGAAGTTCCGACACGACTCAAGAGGAAGCAGGAATGGTCC
>NW_017207374.1:0-4448 GCF_001704415.2 Capra hircus | reverse complement strand
CTGTCAGAGGAAGGAAGGGCAACTGCAGGGCTCCTCCAGGGTTTCTAGCCGCCTAGAATCAGCGCCACCGAGAGCACAGGCTCCAGGGCCCCTGGCTGGGGTTTTCAGCCCCGCACACACGGAGGCTGATTCCTTGGGTGCCCAGAAAGTGTATGAGACGTAGGTTCCCTAGCACTCTCTCCCCCAGCAGAGACATGTGCAGGTGGTTTGGGCCTGATCCTGCGTGTCTGGGTTCCTGCCCACAGCCCAACTCAGGGGAAGCAGCCCTGAGGCAAGACCTGCTGGAGAGCCCTGCGCCCCCGCCTGATAGGCGAGTGCACAGCCAGCAGGGAAGCGAGCCTCCTCGGGGAAGAGGAGGCAGCAAGCCCGTCAAGTTGAAATCCTGCTTACAGAAGCTAAGTGCGCCTCCAGTACGGCAGATCTCTAGCTCTGTCAGAGGCCCGATCTGGCAGAGTTCCTGGCACCAAGATGCTCTGCCATAGGCGAGCCTTGCGCAGACTTGCCTTGCTTTAAGGCTCCCTCCCCAGGAAGGAGCAGGCTGTGTGAGCTCGGAAACGCCACTGGCGCCTTCCTGGCTTCAGCTCTACCCCTGCCTTGCCTTTGCACTTAGGTCCCAAGCGTCCTTTGAGGAGGGCTTAGGGGCTGGTGGGTTGCACACTGCCAAGGGCTCCAGCAGTGAAAGCTCTGTCAGAGGGAAGCGAAGGGCAACAGCAGGGCTCCTTCAGCGGTTCCTTGGCCGCCCAGACAAAGCTCCGCACGGAGAGCACCAGGTTCCAAGGGCCCCTGGCTGGGTTTTGGCATCCCCACACTCCCAGAGGCTGACTCCGTGGGTGCCTAGAAAGTGTGTGAGAGACGTAGGTTCCCTAGCACTCTCCTCCCCAGCAGAGACATGTGCAGGTGGTTGGGGCCTTATCCTGCGTGTCTGGGTTCCCGCCCACAGCCTCAACTCAGGGGAAGCAGCCCCTGAGGCAAGACCTGCTGGAGGAGCCCTGCGCGCCCGCCTGATAGGCGAGAGCACAGCCAGCAGTGTAGCGAGCCTCCTCGGGAGAAGAGGAGGCAGCCGAGCCCAGTCAAGAGGAAAGCCCTGCTTGCACGGAGCTAAGTGCGCCTCCAGTACGGCAGAGCTCTAGCTCTGCTCAGAGCCCCGATCTGGCAGAGTTCCTGGCGCGAGGCTGCTCGCCGGGGGCTCGCCTTGCCCAGACTTGCCTTGCTTTTAGGCTGCCCTCCCAGGAAGGAGCTGTCTGCAGCGAGCCTGGGAGACGCCACTGGCGCCTTTCCTTGCCTCAGCTCCAATCCTGCCTTGCCTTTGCACTTAGGTCCCAGGTCGTCCGTTAAGGGAGAGGCTTAGGGGCTGGTGGGTTGCACACTGCCAAGGGCTCCAGCAGTGAGAACTCTGTCAGAGGGAAGGGAAGGGCAACTGCAGGGCTCCTCCAGCGGTTGCTTGGCCGCCTAGATTCAGCGCCACACGGAGAGCACCAGGCTCCCAGGGCCCCTGGCTGGGGTTTTCAGCCCCGCACACACGGAGGCTGATTCCTTGGGTGCCCAGAAAGTGTATGACAGACGTAGGTTCCCTAGCACTCTCCTCCCCAGCAGAGACATGTGCAGGTGTTTGGGGCCTGATCCTGCGTGTCTGGGTTCCTGCCCACAGCCCCAACTCAGGGGAAGCAGCCCCTGAGGCAAGACCTGCTGGAGGAGCCCTGCGCCCCCGCCTGATAGGCGAGTGCACAGCCAGCAGGGAAGCGAGCCTCCTCGGGGGAAGAGGAGGCAGCAAGTCCCCGTCAAGCTGAAATCCCTGCTTACACGAAGCTAAGTGCGACTCCAGTACGGCAGATCTCTAGCTCTGTTCAGAGGCCCGATCTGGCAGAGTTCCTGGCACCAAGATGCTCTGCCATAGGCGAGCCTTGCGCAGACTTGCCTTGCTTTAAGGCTCCCTCCCCAGGAAGGAGCAGGCTGTGTGAGGCTCGGAAACGCCACTGGCGCCTTCCTGGCTTCAGCTCTACCCCTGCCTTGCCTTTGCACTTAGGTCCCAAGCGTCCTTGAGGAGGGCTTAGGGGCTGGTGGGTTGCACACTGCCAAGGGCTCCAGCAGTGAAAGCTCTGTCAGAGGGAAGCGAAGGGCAACAGCAGGGCTCCTTCAGCGGTTCCTTGGCCGCCCAGACAAAGCTCCGCACGGAGAGCACCAGGTTCCAAGGGCCCCTGGCTGGGTTTTGCATCCCCACACTCCCAGAGGCTGACTCCGTGGGTGCCTAGAAAGTGTGTGAGAGACGTAGGTTCCCTAGCACTCTCCTCCCCAGCAGAGACATGTGCAGGTGGTTGGGGCCTTATCCTGCGTGTCTGGGTTCCCGCCCACAGCCTCAACTCAGGGGAAGCAGCCCCTGAGGCAAGACCTGCTGGAGGAGCCCTGCGCGCCCGCCTGATAGGCGAGAGCACAGCCAGCAGTGTAGCGAGCCTCCTCGGGAGAAGAGGAGGCAGCCGAGCCCAGTCAAGAGGAAAGCCCTGCTTGCACGGAGCTAAGTGCGCCTCCAGTACGGCAGAGCTCTAGCTCTGCTCAGAGCCCCGATCTGGCAGAGTTTCTGGCGCGAGGCTGCTCGGCCGGGGGCTCGCCTTGCCCAGACTTGCCTTGCTTTTAGGCTCCCTCCCCAGGAAGGAGCTGTCTGAGCGAGCCTGGGAGACGCCACTGGTGCCTTCCTTGCCTCAGCTCCAATCCTGCCTTGCCTTTGCACATAGGTGCCAGGCGTCGTTGGGGAGGGCTTAGGGGGTGGTGGGTTGCACACTGCCAAGGGCTTCAGCAGTGAGAGCTCTGTCAGAGGGAAGGGAAGGGCAACTGCAGGGCTCCTCCAGCGGTTTCTAGGCCGCCTAGAATCAGCGCCGCACCGAGAGCACCAGGCTCCCAGGGCCCCTGGCTGGGGTTTTCAGCCCCGCACACACGGAGGCTGATTCCTTGGGTGCCCAGAAAGTGTATGACAGACGTAGGTTCCCTAGCACTCTCCTCCCCAGCAGAGACATGTGCAGGTGGTTTGGGGCCTGATCCTGCGTGTCTGGGTTCCTGCCCACAGCCCCAACTCAGGGGAAGCAGCCCTGAGGCAAGACCTGCTGGAGGAGCCCTGCGCCCCGCCTGATAGGCGAGTGCACAGCCAGCAGGGAAGCGAGCCTCCTCGGGGGAAGAGGAGGCAGCCCAGCCCCGTCAAGTTGAAAGCCCTGCTTGCACGGAGCTAAGTGCGCCTCCAGTACGGCAGAGCTCTAGCTCTGCTCAGAGCCCCGATCTGGCAGAGTTCCTGGCGCGAGGCTGCTCTGCCGGGGGCTAGCCTTGCCCAGACTTGCCTTGCTTTTAGGCTGCCTCTCCAGGAAGGAGCAGGCAGCAGGAGCCTGGGAGTCGCCACTGGCGCCTTTCTTGCCTCAGCTCCAATCCTGCCTTGCCTTTGCACTTAGGTCCCAGTCCTCCTTAAGGAGAGCTTAGGGGCTGGTGGGTTGCACACTGCCAAGGGCTCCAGCCGTGAGAATTCTGTCAGAGGGAAGGGAAGGGCAACTGCAGGGCTCCTCCAGCGGTTGCTTGGCCGCCCAGATTCAGCGCCACACGGAGAGCACCAGGCTCCCAGGTCCCCTGGCTGGGGTTTTCAGCCCCGCACACACGGAGGCTGATTCCTTGGGTGCCCAGAAAGTGTATGACAGACGTAGGTTCCCTAGCACTCTCCTCCCCAGCAGAGACATGTGCAGGTGTTTGGGGCCTGATCCTGCGTGTCTGGGTTCCTGCCCACAGCCCCAACTCAGGGGAAGCAGCCCCTGAGGCAAGACCTGCTGGAGGAGCCCTGCGCCCCCGCCTGATAGGCGAGTGCACAGCCAGCAGGGAAGCGAGCCTCCTCGGGGAAGAGGAGGCAGCAAGTCCCCGTCAAGCTGAAATCCCTGCTTCCACGAAGCTAAGTGCGACTCCAGTACGGCAGATCTCTAGCTCTGTTCAGAGGCCCGATCTGGCAGAGTTCCTGGCACCAAGATGCTCTGCCATAGGCGAGCCTTGCGCAGACTTGCCTTGCTTTAAGGCTCCCTCCCCAGGAAGGAGCAGGCTGTGTGAGGCTCGGAAACGCCACTGGCGCCTTCCTGCTTCAGCTCTACCCCTGCCTTGCCTTTGCACTTAGGTCCCAAGCGTCCTTGAGGAGGGCTTAGGGGCTGGTGGGTTGCACACTGCCAAGGGCTCCAGCAGTGAAAGCTCTGTCAGAGGGAAGCGAAGGGCAACAGCAGGGCTCCTTCAGCGGTTCCTTGGCCGCCAGACAAAGCTCCGCACGGAGAGCACCAGGTTCCAAGGCCCTGGCTGGGTTTTCATCCCCACACTCCCAGAGGCTGATCCGTGGGTGCCTAGAAAGTGTGTGAGAGACGTAGGGTTCCCTAGCACTCTGCCTCCCCAGCAGAGACATGTGCAGGTGTTGGGGCCTGATCCTGCGTGTCTGGGTTCCCGCC
>NW_017207373.1:0-4448 GCF_001704415.2 Capra hircus | reverse complement strand
ACCGCGAAGGGAAAGCGGGACTGCTGCTACAGCTCGGGAGGAAAGCGCACGTGCATCCCCCCTCGAGACGAGGACTGACTCTCCTGGGGAGACTCCAGAAGTACCCCAAGATCCATGTCAGCATTGGGGAGGAATCCTCAGGTTCCGACATCGACTCCACACAAGATCTTAGGCACCGGCACTGACGGAGAGAGGAATCCCGAGAGACCCCCGTGAAACTCGCATGGGGACTGGCCTTTCCTGAGGCCACCAGAGCGGGGTTCCTGAGGTCCCGTCGTAAGTCGAGAGCACCTGCCGCAACTCGATAAAATCCAGGAGGTTCTCCCCTCCAGGCGAGATGAGGCCCATTTCCGCTGAGGCGTTTCGAGGCTAATCACACCTAACTTCTGGAACTTCCTAAAGGGTCCTTCACACCCTTACTGCAACTCAAGAAAATCCCCGAATTACCCGTCTCCACTCGAGGGGAAGCACGAGATTCCTGCCCACATCCAGAGGAGCCCGGTTTCCGCCTCCTAGCTCTAGAGGATGGTATCCTTTCCCTGCGTGGTCGGGAAAGAATTAACGGCGTTTCTGTCGCATCTCAAGAGGAGGCGTTCTCCACAGGAAAGGCGAGAGGAACTCCAGGGTCGTGCCACCATTCCCAGAGTACCCCAGATGTCTCAGTCAATTTCAGGGAAACCTGTTTTCCCTGCACTGCCTTCACTTTCAAGCCGAGGATCGACTCACACCACGGTAGGCACGTGGGACAGCCCCGTGGGAAAGCCTCGTGGGAAAGGCTCATGGGAAAGCCTTGAGGCTAAGCCACAGATCACCTTGATCCAAGCGAAGGGAAGGGTGACACTGCTGCTACAGCTCGAGAGGAAAGCGCACTTCCAGGCCCCCAGTCGAGACGAGGACTGACTCCCCTGAGGAGACTCCAGAAGTACCCCAAGATCCATGTCAGCATTGGAGAGGAATCCTCAGTTTCCGGCTCCGACTCCACACAAGCTCTTAGGCCCGGCATCGACGGGAGAGGAATCTCCGAGAGGCCCCCGAGCAACTCGCATGGGGACTGGCCTTTCCTGAGGCCAGCAAAGCGGGTCCCTGAAATCCCCGTCGTAAGTCGAGAGCACTTGCCCCTACTCGTGAAAATCCAGGAGGTTCTCCCCTCCAGGCGAGATGAGGCCCATTTCCGCTGAGGCGTCTCGAGGCTAATCACACCTAACCTCTGGAACTTCCAAAGGGTCCTTCACACCCTTGCTGCAACTCAAGAAGTTCCCCGACATACCCGTCTCCACTCGAGAGGAAGCACGAGAGTCCCGCCCACATCCAGAGGAGCCCCGTTTCCTGCCTGCCTATCTCGAGAGGAGGGATCCTTTCCCTGCGTGGTGGGGAAAGAATTCCCCGCGTTCCTGTCGCATCTCAAGAGGAGGCACTCTCCACAGGAAAGGCGAGAGGAAATCCAGGGTCGTGCCACCATTCCCCGAGTCCCCCAGATGTCTCAGTCCATTCCAGGGAAACCTGTTTTCCCTGCACTGCTTCCACTTACAAGCCAAGGATCGACTCACACCACGGTGGCACGTGGGAGAGCCCTGTGGGAAAAGCTCGAGTGAAAGCCACAGAACCCTTGATCCACGCGAAGGGAAGCGCGACACTGCTGCTAGAGCTCGGGAGGAAAGCGCACGTGCATGCCCCCACTGGAGACGAGGGCTGACTCCCCTGGGGAGACTCCAGAAGTACCCCCTGATCCATGTCGGCACTGGAGAGGAATCGTCAGGTTCCGGCACCAACTCCACACAAGGACTTAAGCCCCGGGCATCGACGGGAGAGGAATCCCGAGAGGCCCGCGAGCATCTCGCATGGGGACTGGCCTTTCCTGAGGCCACCAGAGCGGGTCCCTGAGGTCCCCGTCGTAAGTCGAGAGCACCTGCCGCAACTCGAGAAAATCCAGGAGGTTCTCCCCTCTAGGCGAGATGAGGCCCATTTCCAATGCGGCGTCTCGAGGCTAATCACACCAAACCTCTGGAACTTCCACAAGGTTCTTCACACCCTTGCTGCAACTCAAGAAGTTCCCCAACATACCCGTCTCCACTCGAGAGGAAGCACGAGAGTCCCACCCACATCCAGAGGAGCCCGTTTCTGCCTGCTATCTCGAGAGGAGGGATCCTTTCCCTGCGTGGTGGGGAAAGAATTCCCGGCGTTCCCGTCGCATCTCAAGAGGAGGCGCTCTCCACAGGAAAGGCGAGAGGAACTACAGGGTCGTGCCTCCATTCCCAGGGTCCCCAGATGTCTCAGTCCATTCCAGGGAAACCTGTTTTCCCTGCACGGCCTCGACTTTCAAGCCGAGGATCGACTCACACCACGGTGGCACGTGGGACAGCCCTGTGGGAAAGCCTCGTGGGAAAGCCTCGTGGGAAAGCCTCGAGGGAAAGCCACAGATCCCTTGATCCCCGCAAAGGGAAGCATGACACTGCTGCTACAGCTCGGGAGGAAATCCCACGTGCAGGCCCCCACTAGAGACGAGGACTGACTCCCCTGGGGAGAATCCAGAAGTACCCCAAGATCCATGTCAGCACTGGAGAGGAATCCTCAGGTTCCGGCACCGAATCCACACAAGGTCTTAGGCCCCGGCATCGACGGGAGAGGAATCCCGAGAGGCCCCCGAGCAACTCACATGGGGACTGGCCTTTCCTGAGGCCACCATTTCGGGTCCCTGAGGTGCCCGTCGTAAGTCGAGAGCACGTGCCGCAACTCGAGAAATTCCAGGAGGTTCTCCCCTCCAGGCGAGATGAGGCCCATTTCCGCCGAGGTGTCTCGAGGCTAATCACAACTAAACCCTGGAACTTCCAAAGGGTCCTTCACACCCTTGCTGCAACTCAAGAAGTTCCCCGACATACCCGTCTCCACTCGAGAGGAAGCACGAGAGTCCCGCGCATATCCAGAGGAGCCCCTGATTCCGCCTCCTATTCGAGAGGAGGGATCCTTTCCCTGCGTGGTCGGGAAAGAATTCCCGGCATTCCCGTCGCATCTCAAAAGGAGGTGCTCTCCACAGGAAAGGCGAGAGGAACTCCAGGGTCGTGCCACCATTCCCAGACTCCCCCAGATGTCTGAGTCCATTCAGGGAAACCTGTTTTCCCTGAACTGCCTCGACTTTCAAGCCGAGGATCGACTCACACCAGGGTGGCACGTGGGACAGCCCTGTGGGAAAGCCTCGTTGGAAACACTCGTGGGGAAGCCTCGAGGGAAAGACACAGATCCCTTGATCCTCGCGAAGGGAAACGTGACACTGCTGCTACAGTTCGGGAGGAAAGCGCACGTGCATGCCCCCACTCGAGACGAGGACTGACTCCACTGAGGAGACTCCACAAGTACCCCAAGATCCATGTCAGCACTGGAGAGGAATCCTCAGGTTCCGGCATCGACTCCACACAAGGTCTTAGGCCCTGGCATCGACTGGGAGAGGAATCCCGAGAGGCCCCCGAGTAACTAGCATGGGGACTGGCCTTTCCTGAGGCCACCAGAGCGGGTCCCTGAGGTCCCCGTCGTAAGTCGAGAGCACCTGCCGCAACTCGAGAAAATCCAGGAGGTTCTCATCTCCAGGCGAGATGAGGCCCATTTCCGCTGAGGCGTCTCGAGGCTAATCACACCTAACCTCTGGAACTTCCAAACGGTCTTTCACACCCTTCCTGCAACTCAAGAAGTTCCCCGACATACCCGTCTCCACTCGAGAGGAAGCACGAGAGTCCCGCCCACATGCCAGAGTATCTCCGTTTCCGCCTACTAGCTCGAGAGGAGGGATCCTTTCCCTGAGTGGTCGGGAAAGAATTCCGGCATTCCCGTCGCATCTCAAGAGGAGGCGCTCTCCTCAGGAAAGGCGAGAGGAACTCCAGGGTCGTGCCACCATTCCCAGAGTCCCCCAGATGTCTCAGTCCATTCAGGCAAACCTGTTTTCCCTGTAACTGCCTCGACTTTCAAGCCTAGGATCGACTCACACCACGGTGGCACGTGGGACAGCCCTGTGGGAAAGCCTCGTGGGAAAGCACTCCTGGGAAAGCCTCAAGCGAAAGCCACAGATCCCTTGGTCCACGGCCTATGGAATGTTAACACTGCTGCTACAGCTCGGGAGGAAAGCGCACGTGCATGCCCCACTCGAGACGAGGACTGACTCCACTGGGAGACTCCAGAAGTACCCAAGATCCATGTCAGCCACTGAGAGGAATCCTCAGGTTCCGGCACAACTCCACACAAGGTCTTAGGCCCGGCATCGACGGGAGAGAATCCCGAGAGGCCCCGAGCAACCGCATGGGGACTGGCCCTTTCCTGAGGCCACCAGAGCGGGTCCCTGAGGTCCCCGTCGTAAGTCGAGAGCACCTGCCGCAACTCGAGAAAATCCAGGAGGTTCTCCTCCAGGCGAGATGAGGCCCATTTCCGCTGAGGCGTCTCGAGGCTAATCACACCTAACTCTGGCA